>NC_047078.1:8852718-8888798 GCF_902459465.1 Asterias rubens
AGAAGAGGATACTCAAATTTAAAGAGATCTTAGTAGCTGAAGTAGAAATTGGCCAGTACATCTTTCATCTTGATGTGAAGGAGATTTCAGATTATCAAGAAGAAATGCATCCACAAGAATTGGTTTATGTTGAGAACTCTGACATGTGCACGTGTTTTGGAGCTTGAAGAACATAAATGATGGACATGGAGACAAAGTTACTGAAGACAGAGCCTTAATGACAATCTTGGAGCCTGATGTAGAAAAAGGACACATAATGGAGGAGAACTGTCACCTTCTTTGAGGGCCTAACCAGGCACTGATAGATGTTGAACCAGCTCAAGCCTGGGGTGTAGTTTATTGTCATACTCCAGGACAACATAGTTCCATCAGTAGGGGGGGCAGGGTGTGTCTGTAGAACATAGGCTCACAATGAAGGAGAACATTTGCATTCTTTCTTTTCAGGTTTCCATTTTGAGCATAGAGGGACTCTTTTAAATATCAATGCTACAGATATGCATTGAAGAGTTTAATCTCTATGCAACAGAAACATGAAATAAAAAAGAACGACGAAGACCGAGTTCTTGAAGAAGAGGAGCCTCAAATTTAATGAGATCATAGTTGCTGAGGTAGAAATTGGCCAGTACATCTTTCATCCTGATGTGAAGGAGATTTCAGATGAACAAGAAGAAACACATCCACAAGAAAAGTATTATGCTGAGAAGTCTGACAGGTGCCAATGTGTTTTGGAGCTTGAAGAACATAAATGATGGACTGGAGACAAAAGTTACTGAAGACAGGGCCTTTAATGACAATCTTGGAGCCTGACGTAGAAAAAAGGCACATAATGGAGGAGAACTGTCACCTTCTTTGAGGGCCTAACCAGGCACTGATAGATGTTGAACCAGCTCAAGCCTGGGGTGTAGTTTATTGTCATACTCCAGGACAACATAGTTCCATCAGTAGGGGGGCAGGGGGTGTCTGTAGAACATAGGCTCACAATGAAGGAGAACATTTGCATTCTTTCTTTTCAGGTTTCCATTTTGAGCATAGAGGGACTCTTTTAAATATCAATGCTACAGATATGCATTGAAGAGTTTAATCTCTATGCAACAGAAACATGAAATAAAAAAGAACGACGAAGACCGAGTTCTTGAAGAAGAGGAGCCTCAAATTTAAAAAGATCTCAGTAGCTGAAGTAGAAATTGGTCGTTACATCTTTCATCTTGATGTGAAGGAGATTTCAGATTATCAAGAAGAAATGCATCCACAAGAATTGGTTTATGTTGAGAACTCTGACATGTGAACGTGTTTTGGAGCTTGAAGAACATAAATGATGGATTGGAGACAAAAGTTACTGAAGACAGAGCCTTTAATGACAATCTTGGAGCCTGACGTAGAAAAAAGGCACATAATGGAGGAGAACTGTCACCTTCTTTGAGGGCCTAACCAGGCACTGATAGATGTTGAACCAGCTCAAGCCTGGGGTGTAGTTTATTGTCATACTCCAGGACAACATAGTTCCATCAGTAGGGGGGCAGGGGGTGTCTGTAGAACATAGGCTCACAATGAAGGAGAACATTTGCATTCTTTCTTTTCAGGTTTCTATTTTGAGCATAGAGGGACTCTTTTAAATATCAATGCTACAGATATGCATTGAAGAGTTTAATCTCTATGCAACAGAAACATGAAATAAAAAAGAACGACGAAGACCAAGTTCTTGAAGAAGAGGATACTCAAATTTAAAGAGATCTTAGTTGCTGAAGTAGAAATTGGCCGGTACATCTTTCATCTTGATGTGAAGGAGATTTCAGATTATCAAGAAGAAATGCATCCACAAGAAATGTTTTATGTTGAGAACTCTGACATGTGCACAGTGTTTTGGAGCTTGAAGAGCATAAATGATGGACTGGAGACAAAAGTTATTGAAGACAGAGCCTTAAATGACATTCTTGGAGCCTGATGTAGAAAAAAGACACATAATGGAGGAGAACTGTCACCTTCTTTGAGGCCCTAACCAGGCACTGATAGATGTTGAACCAGCTCAAGCCTGGGGTGTAGTTTATTGTCATACTCCAGGACAACATAGTTCCATCAGTAGGGGGCAGGGGATGTCTGTAGAACATAGGCTCACAATGAAGGAGAAAATTTGCATTCTTTCTTTTCAGGTTTCCATTTTGAGCATAGAGGGACTCTTTTAAATATCAATGCTACAGATATGCATTGAAGAGTTTAATCTCTATGCAACAGAAACATGAAATAAAAAAGAACGACGAAGACCGAGTTCTTGAAGAAGAGGATACTCAAATTTAGTGAGATCTTAATAGCTGAGGTAGAAATTGGCCAGTCAGCTTTCATCTTGATGTGAAGGAGATTTCAGATTATCAAGAAGAAATGCATCCACAAGAATTGGTTTATGTTGAGAACTCTGATATGTGAACGTGTTTTGGAGCTTGAAGAACATAAATGATGGATTGGAGACAAAAGTTACTGAAGACAGAGCCTTTAATGACAATCTTGGAGCCTGACGTAGAAAAAAGGCACATAATGGAGGAGAACTGTCACCTTCTTTGAGGGCCTAACCAGGCACTGATAGATGTTGAACCAGCTCAAGCCTTGGGTGTAGTTTATTGTCATACTCCAGGACAACATAGTTCCATCAGTAGGGGGGCAGGGGGTGTCTGTAGAACATAGGCTCACAATGAAGGAGAACATTTGCATTCTTTCTTTTCAGGTTTCCATTTTGAGCATAGAGCGACTCTTTTAAATATCAATGCTACAGATATGCATTGAAGAGTTTAATCTCTATGCAACAGAAACATGAAATAAAAAAGAACGATGAAGACCGAGTTCTTGAAGAAGAGGAGCCTCACATTTAAAGAGATCTTAGTAGCTGAAGTCGAAATTGGCCAGTACATCTTTCATCTTGATGTGAAGGAGATTTCAGATTATCAAGAAGAAATGTATCCACCAGAAATGTTTTATGTTGAGAACTCTGACATGTGCACTGTGTTTTGGAGCTTGAAGAACATAAATGATGGACAGGAGACAAAAGTTACTGAAGACAGAGCCTTTAATGACAATCTTGGAGCCTGAAGTAGAAAAAGGCACATTATGGAGGAGAACTGTCACCTTCTTTGAGGGCCTAACCAGGCACTGATAGATGTTGAACCAGCTCAAGCCTGGGGTGTAGTTTATTGTCATACTCCAGGACAACATAGTTCCATCAGTAGGGGGGCAGGGGATGTCTGTAGAACATAGGCTCACAATGAAGGAGAGAATTTGCATTCTTTCTTTTCAGGTTTCCATTTGGAGCATAGAGGGACTGTTTTAAATATCAATGCTACAGATATGCATTGAAGAGTTTAATCTCTATGCAACAGAAACATGAAATAAAAAAGAACGAAGAAGATCGAGTTCTTGAAGAAGAGGAGCCTCAAATTTAAAGAGATCTTAGTTGCTGAAGTAGAAATTGCCCGGTACATATTTCATCTTGATGTGAAGGAGATTTCAGATTCATCAAGAAGAAATGCATCCACAAGAATTGGTTTATGTTGAGAACTCTGACATGTGCACTGTGTTTTGGAGCTTGAAGAACATAAATGATGGACAGGAGACAAAAGTTACTGAAGACAGAGCCTTTAATGACAATCTTGGAGCCTGAAGCAGAAAAAGGCACATGATGGAGGAGAACTGTCACCTTCTTTGAGGGCCTAACCAGGCACTGATAGATGTTGAACCAGCTCAAGCCTGGGGTGTAGTTTATTGTCATACTCCAGGACAACAAAGTTCCATCAGTAGGGGGGGGGCAGGGGGTGTCTGTAGAACATAGGCTCACAATGAAGGAGAAAATTTGCATTCTTTCTTTTCAGGTTTCCATTTTGAGCATAGAGGGACTCTTTTAAATATCAATGCTACAGATATGCAACAGAAACATGAAATAAAAAAGAACGACGAAGACCGAGTTCTTGAAGAAGAGGAGCCTCAAATTTAAAGAGATCTCAGTTGCTGAAGTAGAAATTGCCCGGTACATCTTTCATCTTGATGTTAAGGAGATTTCAGATTTATCACGAAGAAATGCATCCACAAGAAATGTTTTATGTTGAGAACTCTGACATGTGCACTGTGTTTTGGAGCTTGAAGAACATAAATGATGGACAGGAGACAAAAGTTACTGAAGACAGAGCCTTTAATGACAATCTTGGAGCCTGACGTAGAAAAAAGGCACATAATGGAGGAGAACTGTCACCTTCTTTGAGGGCCTAACCAGGCACTGATAGATGTTGAACCAGCTCAAGCCTTGGGTGTAGTTTATTGTCATACTCCAGAACAACAAAGTTCCATCAGTAGGGGGGGGGGGGCAGGGGGTGTCTGTAGAACATAGGCTCACAATGAAGGAGAAAATTTGCATTCTTTCTTTTCAGGTTTCCATTTTGAGCATAGAGGGACTCTTTTAAATATCAATGCTACAGATATGCATTGAAGAGTTTAATCTCTATGCAAAAGAAACATGAAATAAAAAAGAACGACGAAGACCGAGTTCTTGAAGAAGAGGAGCCTCAAATTTAAAGAGATCTCAGTTGCTGAAGTAGAAATTGCCCGGTACATCTTTCATCTTGATGTTAAGGAGATTTCAGATTTATCACGAAGAAATGCATCCACAAGAAATGTTTTATGTTGAGAACTCTGACATGTGCACTGTGTTTTGGAGCTTGAAGAACATAAATGATGGACAGGAGACAAAAGTTACTGAAGACAGAGCCTTTAATGACAATCTTGGAGCCTGAAGCAGAAAAAAGGCACATAATGGAGGAGAACTGTCACCTTCTTTGAGGGCCTAACCAGGCACTGATAGATGTTGAACCAGCTCAAGCCTGGGGTGTAGTTTATTGTCATACTCCAGGACAACAAAGTTCCATCAGTAGGGGGGGGGCAGGGGGTGTCTGTAGAACATAGGCTCACAATGAAGGAGAAAATTTGCATTCTTTCTTTTCAGGTTTCCATTTTGAGCATAGAGGGACTCTTTTAAATATCAATGCTACAGATATGCATTGAAGAGTTTAATCTCTATGCAACAGAAACATGAAATAAAAAAGAACGACGAAGACCGAGTTCTTGAAGAAGAGGATACTCAAATTTAAAGAGATCTTAATAGCTGAGGTAGAAACTGGCCAGTACATCTTTCATCTTGATGTGAAAGAGATTTCAGATTATCAAGAAGAAATGCATCCACAAGAATTGGTTTATGTTGAGAACTCTGACATGTGAACGTGTTTTGGAGCTTGAAGAACATAAATGATGGATTGGAGACAAAGGTTACTGAAGACAGAGCCTTAAATGACAATCTTGGAGCCTGATGTAGAAAAAAGACACATAATGGAGGAGAACTGTCACCTTCTTTGAGGGCCTAACCAGGCACTGATAGATGTTGAACCAGCTCAAGCCTGGGGTGTAGTTTATTGTCATACTCCAGGACAACATAGTTCCATCAGGGGGGGGCAGGGTGTGTCTGTAGAACATAGGCTTACAATGAAGGAGAACATTTGCATTCTTTCTTTTCAGGTTTCCATTTTGAGCATAGAGGGACTCTTTTAAATATCAATGCTACAGATATGCATTGAAGAGTTTAATCTCTATGCAACAGAAACATGAAATAAAAAAGAACGACGAAGACCGAGTTCTTGAAGAAGAGGATACTCAAATTTAATGAGATCTTAATAGCTGAGGTAGAAATTGGCCAGTACATCTTTCATCTTGATGTGAAGGAGATTTCAGATTATCAAGAAGAAATGCATCCACAAGAATTGGTTTATGTTGAGAACTCTGACATGTGAACGTGTTTTGGAGCTTGAAGAACATAAATGATGGATTGGAGACAAAAGTTACTGAAGACAGAGCCTTTAATGACAATCTTGGAGCCTGACGTAGAAAAAAGGCACATAATGGAGGAGAACTGTCACCTTCTTTGAGGGCCTAACCAGGCACTGATAGATGTTGAACCAGCTCAAGCCTGGGGTGTAGTTTATTGTCATACTCCAGGACAACATAGTTCCATCAGTAGGGGGGCAGGGGGTGTCTGTAGAACATAGGCTCACAATGAAGGAGAACATTTGCATTCTTTCTTTTCAGGTTTCTATTTTGAGCATAGAGGGACTCTTTTAAATATCAATGCTACAGATATGCATTGAAGAGTTTAATCTCTATGCAACAGAAACATGAAATAAAAAAGAACGACGAAGACCGAGTTCTTGAAGAAGAGGATACTCAAATTTAAAGAGATCTTAGTTGCTGAAGTAGAAATTGGCCGGTACATCTTTCATCTTGATGTGAAGGAGATTTCAGATTATCAAGAAGAAATGCATCCACAAGAAATGTTTTATGTTGAGAACTCTGACATGTGCACAGTGTTTTGGAGCTTGAAGAGCATAAATGATGGACTGGAGACAAAAGTTATTGAAGACAGAGCCTTAAATGACATTCTTGGAGCCTGATGTAGAAAAAGGCACATAATGGAGGAGAACTGTCACCTTCTTTGAGGCCCTAACCAGGCACTGATAGATGTTGAACCAGCTCAAGCCTGGGGTGTAGTTTATTGTCATACTCCAGGACAACATAGTTCCATCAGTAGGGGGCAGGGGATGTCTGTAGAACATAGGCTCACAATGAAGGAGAAAATTTGCATTCTTTCTTTTCAGGTTTCCATTTTGAGCATAGAGGGACTCTTTTAAATATCAATGCTACAGATATGCATTGAAGAGTTTAATCTCTATGCAACAGAATCATGAAATAAAAAAGAACGAAGAAGATCGAGTTCTTGAAGAAGAGGAGCCTCAAATTTAAAGAGATCTTAGTTGCTGAAGTAGAAATTGCCCGGTACATCTTTCATCTTGATGTGAAGGAGATTTCAGATTTATCAAGAAGAAATGCATCCACAAGAAATGTTTTATGTTGAGAACTCTGACATGTGCACAGTGTTTTGGAGCTTGAAGAACATAAATGATGGATTGGAGACAAAAGTTACCGAGGACAGAGCCTTAAATGACAATCTTGGAGCCTGAAGTAGAAAAAGGCACATAATGGAGGAGAACTGTCACCTTCTTTGAGGGCCTAACCAGGCACTGATAGATGTTGAACCAGCTCAAGCCTGGGGTGTAGTTTATTGCCATACTCCAGGACAAAAAAGTTCCATCAGTAGGGGGGGGCAGGGGGCGTCTGTAGAACATAGGCTCACAATGAAGGAGAAAATTTGCATTCTTTCTTTTCAGGTTTCCATTTTGAGCATAGAGGGACTCTTTTAAATATCAATGCTACAGATATGCATTGAAGAGTTTAATCTCTATGCAACAGAAACATGAAATAAAAAAGAACGACGAAGACCGAGTTCTTGAAGAAGAGGATACTCAAATTTAAAGAGATCTTAGTTGCTGAAGTAGAAATTGGCCAGTACATCTTTCATCTTGATGTGAAGGAGATTTCAGATTATCAAGAAGAAATGCATCCACAAGAATTGGTTTATTTTGAGAACTCTGACATGTGAACGTGTTTTGGAGCTTGAAGAACATAAATGATGGATTGGAGACAAAAGTTACTGAAGACAGAGCCTTAAATGACAATCTTGGAGCCTGATGTAGAAAAAAGACACATAATGGAGGAGAACTGTCACCTTCTTTGAGGGCCTAACCAGGCACTGATAGATGTTGAACCAGCTCAAGCCTGGGGTGTAGTTTGTTGTCATACTCTAGGACAACATAGTTCCATCAGGGGGGGGGGAGGGTGTGTCTGTAGAACATAGGCTTACAATGAAGGAGAAAATTTGCATTCTTTCTTTTCAGGTTTCCATTTTGAGCATAGAGGGACTCTTTTTAATATCAATGCTACAGATACGCATTGAAGAGTTTAATCTCTATGCAACAGAAACATGAAATTAAAAAGAACAACGAAGACCGAGTTCTTGAGAAGGGGAGCCTCAAATTTAAAGAAATCTTAGTTGCTGAAGTAGAAATTGGCCGGTACATCTTTCATCTTGATGTGAAGGAGATTTCGGATTATCAAGAAGAAATGCATCCACAAGAAATGTTTTATGTTGAGAGCTCTGACATGTGCACAGTGTTTTGGAGCTTGAAGAACATAAATGATGGGCTGGAGACAAAAGCTGTTGAAGACAGAGCCTTAAATGACAATCTTGGAGCCTGGAGTAGAAAAAAGGCACTCAACTGTCACCTTCTTTGAGGCCCTATAAGCAGGCACTGATAGATGTTGAACCAGTTAAAACCTGGGGTAAAGTTTATTGTCATACTTGAGGACAAGATAGATTGTTATTGTCCAATGAGGGTGTGTCTAGTTGTTCATGGTACAGAATGCAGATGAAGTTCTGAAGATAGCCTCCACAAGTTGAAATTTCATGCACCTGCAGTGAAAGAGACTAACGTAATATTAATTTGTGCTATTTTTTTTTTGTACTAAACCTAAGGTTTAAGAGATGTTAAATTTGCATCTTGGATTCAGAATATTAATTTTGGTTTTTTATCCATATACACTGAGGTGTGTTAGCACTGTATACTCAGTAGGCCCTGCTTAAGTTATGTGAAAAAAACACAGCTGGTATATTACTAGGGTGGTACCTAGGGTTCTTGTGTAAACAATTTTAACATGGAATAGTTAATTTTTTAAAATGTTTACTTTGTATTAGAACACAGGCACATCCAAGCATGAAACTAGGAATTATTTAAGGATGTACCCAACAAATTGTTATAAATTTATGTGTCAATATGTATGATTATTGGACTTGTTGGATTATTGGACTTGTAAATGAAGACCTAGAGGGGGAGGGGCCGCTCACAAATTGATGTACTTTTTTTCTTTACATTCGCCCCCTACACCACCCCCCCCCTCCCCCTCAACTTTCAGTCACTCGGTCGTTTCAACAATGACACACCAACATGCAATACTCAAAACGACAAGTTAGAGGGAAAAGTTTTTTTCACTAAACCTAAAGTCACTCTGTATGTTTCAATGATGTCACACTTATGCACAAGAAACTCATATATGGAGAAACAAAAATTGTGTTTATTTTTTGTTTACTGAACCCTAAAGTCATTCTGTATGTTTCAACAAGGTCACACGCACAAAAATCGAAAAACAGTTTTTATTTTTATTTTTACTAATTCTAAAGGCACTGTTAGTTTCAACAAGGTCACACCCATGCACAAGAAACTCAAAGACTTCATTATTTTTGTTATGTTTACTAAACTTAGTTACCCTGTACATTTCAACAAAAATACACCTTTGTGCAAACAACTAAAAACACCACACTTTGTTTACTAAACCTAAAGTAACTTGGTATGTTCCATGACACACACACATGCAAAATACATAAAACAGCTTGTCGTTTATGTTTTGTTTTTTTTACTAAACCCTAAAGTCATTCTGTATGTTTCAACAAAGTCACACATATGCGCAACACAATAAAAAAAAACATAATGCTAATGTTTTGTTTAGTAAACCTAAAGTCACTCTGTATGTTTCAACAATGACACACCTACATGCAACTTGGAAACAACATTTTATTAACTTTTTGTTTACTAAACCCTCGATGACTCTGTATGTTTCAACCATGACACACCTACATGTCAAGAACTCAAAACAACATTTTATTTATTGTCAGTTTACTAAACCTAAAGTCACTCTGTATGTTTCAACAACTTATGTGCAAACAAATATATAAAAAAAGCATGTTGTTTATTTTGTTGTTACTAAACCCTAAAGTCATTCTTCCGAAAAATCCGAAAAACAGTATTTTGTTTATTTTTTGTTTACCAATCCCATAGACACTCTTAGTTTCAACAAGGTCACATCCATGCACAAGAAACTCAAAAATTACATTATTTTTGTTATGTTTACATAGTTAGTCTGTACATTTCAACAAAGACACACCTTTCGAAAAATTCGAAAAACAGTATTTTGTTTATTTTTTGTTTACCAATCCCAAGAAGGTCACATCCATGCACAAGAAACTCAAAAATTACATTATTGTTGTTATGTTTACTTAGTTAGTCTGTACATTTCAACAAAGACACACCTTTCGGCAAACAAGTAAAACACCACATTTTGTTTATTTTATGATTACTAAACCTAAAGTCACTCTGTATGTCTCAACAATGACACACCTTCATGCAAAAGACTCAAAACAACATTTTGTTTATTTTCAGTTTACTAAACCTAAAGTCCCTGTATGTTTCAAAAATGTCACACTTGAAGCAAAACAATATATATAAAGGCATGTTGTTTGTATTTGTTTGTTTACTTAACCTAAAATCATTCTGTGTGTTCCAACAATGACACACCTACATGCATAAGACCCGAAACAACTTTTTTTTTTTTTACTTAACCTAAAATCACTCTATATGATTCAACAATGACACACCTACTTGCAAAAGACTCAAAACAACCTTTTTAATTATTTTCTGTTTACTAAACCTAAAAACACTCTGTACAGTTCAACAATGACACACCTACATGGAAAAGACTCGAAACAACATTTTATTTATTTTCTGTTTACTATACCTAAAGTCCCTGTATGTTTCAACAAGGTCACACTTACGCGCAAAACAATATATAAAAAGGCATGTTGTTTGTATTTGTTTGTTTACTAAACCTAAAGTCACTCTGTATGTTTCAACAATGACACACCTACATGTAATCAACTCAAAACAACATTTTGTTTATTTGTTGTTTACCACACAGAAGTAACTATGTATATTTCAACAATGACACAACTACATGCATAACACCCGAAACAACATTTTAATTTTGTTTTACTTGACCTAAAATTACTCTGTATGTTTCAACAATGACACAACTACATGCATAAGACCCGAAACAACATTTTATTTATTTTCTGTTCACCAAACCTTAAGTCACTATGTTTTCCAACAATGACACACCTTCATGCAAAAGACTAAAAACAACATTTTACATATTTTCTGTTTACTAAACCTAAAGTCACTCTGTATGTTTCAATTAGGTCACACTTATGCGCAAACAAATGTACAAAATAAAAATAAAATTGCTTACTTCTTGTTTAATAACCCTAAAGTCATTTTGTATGTTTCAACAAGGTCACACCTAGGCCTACGCACACAAAAACGATACACAGTATTTTGTTTATTTTATGTTTACTAATACTAAATACTAAATAAATAAAAATATTTTCTGTTTACAATACCTCAAGTCCTTCTGTATGTCAACAAGGTCACACTTACGCACAAACACATATATAAAAAGAAGCATGTTTGTTTATTTGTTTGTTTACTTAACCTAAAATCACTCTGTATGTTTCAACAATGACACAACTACATGCATAAGACCCGAAACAACATTTTAATTTTTTTTTACTAAACCTAAAATCACTCTGTATGTTTCAACAATGACACAACTACATGCATAAGACCCGAAACAACATTTTAATTTTTTTTTACTAAACCTAAAATCACTCTGTATGTTTCAACAATGACACAACTACATGCATAAGACACGAAACGACATTTTAATTTTGTTTACTTAACCTAAAATCACTCTGTATGTTTCAACAATGACACAACTACATGCATAAGACACGAAACGACATTTTAATTTTTTTACTTAACCTAAAATCACTCTGTATGTTTCAACAATGACACAACTACATGCATAAGACACGAAACGACATTTTAATTTTTTTTACTTAACCTAAAATCACTCTGTATGTTTCAACAATGACACAACTACATGCATAAGACCCGAAACAACATTTTAATTTTTTGTTACTAAACCTAAAATCACTCTGTATGTTTCAACAATGACACAACTACATGCATAAGACCCGAAACAACATTTTAATTTTTTTTTACTAAACCTAAAATCACTCTGTATGTTTCAACAATGACACAACTACATGCATAAGACACAAAACGACATTTTAATTTTTTTTACTTAACCTAAAATCACTCTGTATGTTTCAACATTGACACAACTACATGCAAAAGACCCGAAACAACATTTTAATTTTTTTTACTTAACCCAAAATCACTCTGTATGTTTCAACAATGACACAACTACATGCATAAGACCCGAAACAACATTTTAATTTTTTTTTACTTAACCTAAAATCACTCTGTATGTTTCAACATTGACACACTTACATGGAAAGGACTCTACACAAAATTTTGTTAATTTTCTGTCACACTTATGTACACCAAAGTATATTTAAAAAGCATGTTGTTTATAGATTTGCTTACTTAACCTAAAGTCACTCTGTGTGTTTCAATAATGACACACCTACATGCAAAAGACTCTATAATTTTTTTAATTTTTTTTCTGTTTACTAAACCTAAAGTCCCTCTGTATGTCAACAAGGTTACACTTACGCCCAAACAAATATATATAAAAAAAGCATAATTGTTTATTTGTTTGTTTACTTAACCTAAAATCACTCTGTATGTTCCAACAATGACACACCTACATGTAAAGGACTCTAAACATTATTTACTTATTTTCTGTTTACTAAACCAAAAGTCACACTGTGTTTCAACAATGACACACCTTCATGCAAAAGACTCAAACAACATTTTACTTACTTTCTGTTTACTAAACCTAAAGATCCTCTGTATGTTTCAATAGGTCACACTTATGCGCAAACAAATGTACAAAATAAAAATAAAATTGTTAACTTCTTGTTTACTAAACCCTAAAGTCATTTTGTATGTTTCAACAAGGTCACACCTAGGCATACGCACAAAAAACCGATAAACAGTATTTTGTTTACTAATACTAAAGGCACTCTTAGTTTCAACATGGTCACACCCATGCACAAGAAACTCAAAAACGACAATAACTCTGTACATTTCAACAAAGACACATCTTTGTGCAAACAACTAAAAACACTACATTTTGCTTTTGATTACTAAATCTGAAGCCACTGTACGTTTCAACAATGACACACCTACATACAAAAGAGTCGAAACAACATTTATTTATGTTCTGTTACTAAACCTTAAGTCACTCTGTATTTTTTAACAATGGCACACCTACATGCAAAACACTTGAAACATAATTTTGTTCGATTTCTGTGTAGGCCCTATGTTCCAACAATGACACATCCATGCACAAGAAACTCAAAAATTACATTAGTTTTGTTGTTTACTTAGTTAGTCTGTACATTTCAACAAAGACACACCTTTCGGCAAAGTAAAAACACCACATTTTGTTTATTTTATGTTTACTAATCCTAAAACAGCATTTTAATTTTTTTGAATTAACCTTAAATCATTCTGTATGTTTCAACAATGACACACCTACATGCATAAGACCCAAAACAACAATTTAATTTTGTTTTACTTAACCTAAAATCATTCTGTATGTTTCAACAATGACACAACTACATGCATAAGACCCGAAACAACATTTTAATTTTGTTTTACTTGACCTAAAATCACTCTATATGATTCAACAATGACACACCTTCATGCATAAGACCCGAATCAACATTTTATTTATTTTTACTTAACCTAAAATCGCTCTGTATGTTTCAACAATGACACAACTACATGCATAAGACCCGAAACAACATTTTAATTTTGTTTTACTTGACCTAAAATCACTCTATATGATTCAACAATGACACACCTTCATGCATAAGACCCGAATCAACATTTTATTTTTACTTAACCTAAAATCGCTCTGTATGTTTCAACAATGACACAACTACATGCATAAGACCCAAAACAACATTTTAATTTTGTTTTACTTGACCTAAAATCAATCTATATGATTCAACAATGACACACCTTCATGCATAAGACCCGAATCAACATTTTATTTATTTTTACTTAACCTAAAATTGCTCTGTATGTTTCAACAATGACACAACTACATGCATAAGACCCGAAAAAACATTTTAATTTTGTTTTACTTGACCTAAAATCACTCTATATGATTCAACAATGACACACCTTCGTGCATAAGACCCGAATCAACATTTTATTTTATTTTTACTTAACCTAAAATCGCTCTGTATGTTTCAACAATGACACACCTACTTGCAAAAGACTCGAAACAACATTTTATTTATTTTGTGTTTACTAAACCTAAAATCACTCTGTATGTTTCAACAACGACACACCTACATGCAAAAGACCCGAATCAACATTTTACATTTTTTTCACTTAACCTAAAATCACTCTGTGTGTTTCAATAATGACACACCTACATGCAAAAGACTCTAATTTTGTATATATTTATTTTCTGTTTACTAAACCTAAAGTAAAATTGTTTACTTGTTTACTAGACCCTAAAATAATTTTGTATGTTTCAACAAGGTCACACCTATAGGCCTACGCACAAAAAACCGATAAACAGTATTTTGTTTACTAATACCAAAGGCACTCTTAGTTTCAACATGGTCACACCCATGCACACAAAACTCAAAAACTACAATTACTCTGTACATTTCAACAAAGACACACTTTTGTGCAAACAACTACACAAACAACCTTTTGTTTATCATTACTATTTTGTTCGCTGTGTTTGCATAAAGTCACAACTTCAAGATGTTCAGGCAGACATACCTAATTATGTCCACATTTTCAATACATTCACACCTTTCACGAAAACCCCAAAATCTTTTTCTGGCAAGAAATCTTATCACCTAACATGGCCACTATTGTGAATTTGAAAGTTTTCCAATCTGTTTTGAACAGACTTTTCCCGGAGTCAGAATCATGCCTCTACAAAAACCTCAACGCATTGCACATGTATTGCCACATGACTTTACATTCCAACTTTCATTGTTAGTGTTTGAAAAAAGCAATCATCTGACAGGTGCATTTGAATACTTTTCGAGGAGGATGTATGTCAATTACAACTTGGGATTTTGGAGCCATGCCAACAAAGGCAGCCAATTCACCCTTTTGTTTGGTTCAGCCAAAATGTTACATTCAACAATGTTGGTAGAATTAATACCAGTCACCTATGACCTAGCTCCAAAAATGATTCATCAGTTTTCGATGACCTGTGCCGAACTTAATTAAGCAGTTTGGCACAAAATACTGCTTGAAAAATTGTTTGGCTAAGCAAATTTTGAGCGTAACACCCCCAGCCACAATAATGTTAACTTATTGTACTGGTATATCATGTTTCTTGTAAGGCAATACTTGTATTTGCTTAGCAAGTGTTTGTGGGCCAAGCTTTATGAGTGGGCCAAGCGAACTACGTTAGATAGATGGCTGATCATCACGAACAATATCAGGGGGCTAGCAAGATTATTAAAATAGTTTGTTATAAACAATGCGTCAATTTGGTGGGAAGTTTGCCACTAAACCCCAACAAAGTTTGCTGAAATCGGTGATTTGTTTTTAATTTAAACTCTTCCGAAATTCTTCGGCAAATTTAATGCGATCTTGACAGGCAGGACAGGTTGTGTTGTGCCCTAAAAATAAAAACTGGATTGACACTTTCCATTTGGACTTGTTTTTGCATACAATACATGAGTATAAACAATAACGGCAAAATTGAGTCTAAAAATGCACATAAGACAGGTTGGTTTGGCAGTTTGTTTTATCATGGCTAAACTTCATTAACTTTAATTTGTCCGACAGGGGATGGCTGCTAAAAAAAGAAAATTCTCAACGCCAGACGGGCATGACGGGTGTTCGTTGTAATGTTGCAAACGCAATATTACGCAATGGTTCAAAAATACTACAGAACACGAAGAGCTTTGACGGCGAAAATTTAGTCTGAAATTTCACATAGGAAAGTTTGAGTTGGCAGGGTTTTATCATCTTTAACTGTGCATTACCGAAAACAGTTTCTTCTAAAAATCTGTGTGTGTGGGAATTATTTTGACGGCAAAATTTAGACTTAAATTTCACATAAAACAAGTTGGTTTGTAGAGGTTTTTTTCTTCAACTCATTGCGTGTGAGTTTGGGAGCAGTTTTTCCGCTTAATTAAGGGGTTGTTTCTGACTCACCCCAGACGAACTCTTCAAGTTTGTCTGAGTCCGGCGCTGTGAAGTGTCAAGAGTGCCTCTTGCCGTCTGGGAGCTTCGTGTGGTCGGGGAGGAACAGCTCTCGGTCCTCAGCGAGAAAAGCTTCTCACAGCTGTTGTCGCCCTGCGGGAAAAAAATAACAAAGCAACATGAGAAAACTTAACAAAATTGCTAAGATACGCATTTTGGTGCAAAATAGACGTTGGTCAAACAGTTTTTTGGCTGGCGGGAAAAGTGTGACGGATGTCGAGTTCTAGCCTCCTTTTTCAGACTAAAAATTGTTTTAAACGTGAATTTTTCTTACCTTATGACAAGCGAACTCTGTGGTTTGGTTTAGGGTGTGAAACAGCTCTCGAAACCAACGGGAAAGTAATTTTGACAAAAGTTAAAATTTGACTAAAAATTACCACTGCAATAACACAACCACACCCGTTGAAATTCAGCTCCAGAGTGATTTGCCCGCCCACCCGGTCCCCAGGGCCCGCACCAGCACGTCCAGCCGAATAGCAGTAATAGGGTTAATTTGTACACGAACATATGTAAATCTGAAAATTTGAGTGAACTTATCCCTCCGCTCGAGACATTTTTCTTTAATTTTAGACATAAGGTTGTAAGTTTCCAAACAAAATATGACTGAATTTCCTTTTTAATTAAAATCTGAAGAAATTTCAAAATATTCTTCATTCCCAACGACGGTTTATAGGTTTTTCGAGGTGATTTCAGGGTCTAGTTTTTGGTCCGCACATTTTTCCAACTCGGAATGGTCGACTGTGATTGGTCTGGAGTGCAATGACGTCATCGTTTCACAGATGCAGACGATAAATAAAAAACAGGATCCGGATCCGCGCCAAAAAGGACGAGAAGAAAATTTCGTCTTCCAAAGACAAAGGATCTTAATCCTTTTACAAAAGGTTGTTTTTCCAAACGTGTGCGCATCCAAATCGGTCATGTCACGGACGTCTTTGCTCAGACAGTGCACACATTAATGACATGGGTTTGTCCACGCATTAAGAGCACTGTTAAACAATTTATACTATCGATTTCATATATTTATTGACCAAATCGTTTTACCGGCTAGGGCCAATAATCAATAAATATACGATGTGGTGATCATATATACTTGCTGAGAAAGTGTTTTAAATTTTGAGGATTTGACACATCATCTCACATTTCATTTTGACACATAAGAGATCTCAAATCAATGATAAAACAAAGTAATTGTAAAGTATAGGTCTATTGACGGTCCAGATCCCAATCCCAATTTCATGAAGCTGCTTTAAGAAGTTTTCTGCTTAGCATCATTTGAGTTGGGCGCCAAGCACAACACGAAAAGTTAATTTAGTTTTGGCTGGTAACCTGGCAACCTGTTTCTTAGGTTTCTGTGCTCAAAAATGTTTTGTGCATTTAAGTTAAAAAGGCCATAATCCGATAACAAAAGGGTCAATTGAAATGTTTGTGTGCATTTAAATCGGGCATGTCACAGACGCCATGGCTGCTCACAGTGTACAGGTTAATGGAATGAGTTTGATAGTGCAGTAATATCACTGTTAATTAAAATGGATACTATTTTTATTGTCTGGTAATGGTCAATAGAAAAAACATACGATGTGATAATTCTCGTATATTGGCCAAGAAGATGTTTGAAATTTGACGATTTCAAATAATAATCAAACTATAAAGTATTTGTAGTAAAGTATGGAAGTATATATAAAGGTAAGCAAACATTGAGTAGGGCACCATGATACATGTAAACAATGTCAAGTTAATGTAATTTTGGCTGGTAACCTGTTTCTGTTAAGCAAGCCATATATATCAGTGTTTATAATTTCTATGAAGCCTGCACAACAACTTGCTCAGCACATAATAGTATTGCTTAGCAGGAACAGGTTAACAGCCAAAATAACATCAAGTTTGCATTGTTGTGGCTGGTGCCCAACTCAATTTATGCTTAGCAAGGAATTTGTTTTCGATCAGTATTTTATGCTTAATAGCTTTATGAAACTGGGCCCCGATTTCACAAAGAGTTAGGACATGTCCTAACTTAGGACTAGTCCTAGGAGATATATAAATTGCATGGATAGTCCTAAGCTAGGATGAGTAACTGGTCCTAACTTGAGATAAGACTAGTCCTTACTCTTTGTGAAATCCACCCGGGACGGGTAGGCCTACTTATTTTCGACAAATAACACTTTCAACTAAAAACGAAGCCCTTATAATAAAGTTGAATGTTGTCATATTGATTTAAATCACATTTGCTGTTCGGGTAATCCAGTATTCTACTACATAAGAGGTTTATTTTGAGAGCGTGGTTATACTACATAAATTACCTAGGTTTGAGCGAGCTCAGCTGGTCAGGCGTGCCGTGGTTTTTGCGTTGTGCACGGCGTGAAGTCGGGCTATGTGCCAGGGGAGACCGCGAAGTTGTCCGACTCCAGCTGATAGGGCCCACAGCTACCCTTCTAATGAACAAATTTGAGGGTGAAAATAAAGGGATGTGCAGCTTCTTCAGTAGATTTTTGTTGACAATATTGACAGCAAAATCATTACACTTTCCGTGGACTTATTTTATAACGGTATACACATGACATCGTGTGCACATTCTCGTATATTTTTCCTAGTTGGTGGGTAGAAACAGTGTGTTGGTAGTGGTGGTGATTGGGGGCGGGGCTTACGATAGGACATGTGCATATTTCATCCCCCCCCCCAATAATTCAAAATACAACTAAGGCCGTGTCCGAAACGGCGACTTCGGCAACAGCTACGGGATCGCGCGCGTCTGCTATTCTTCAACACTGGTAGACGCGCTGATCTAGACGTAGCTGTAGCCGAAGTCGTCGTTTCGGACACAGCCATAGTTTCATAAACAATGTTCCGAAGAGACACGCTGGAGCATCACATGTCATTGAGGGCGCTGTTCGCTGTTGTGGCATTTAAATTGCAATGTTCAACATGGGAGGTGTGGCTTCCCTAATCTTTTAGAATGCCAAACACTTTCTTTGCCTCAGTCCTTCCTTTAACTGAATAAGTTTTTATCCCAAGTGTTTTTTAATTTGCTAATAAAGCTAGAATACAATTTAATTTTTTTTGGCAAAAGTAGATGGATGATGGGAAGCGGGTGGGGAGTTGGGGGGGGGGGGGGTCCCCAGTCCATCTATATTCCCATCCCTCCCAGCTCATTATGTTGAAATGGCAACGAATATTTACTGTTTGAACTGGTATTTATGTTTTCTTCTTTATTTCTGAAAATGTTGGACATGTCAAATTAAAAGTCAGCAATTTTTGTTTTTTAACAAATTATCAGAGGGTCTAATAAATAATTAAAACCAATTGTGGTTTTCCGCTTAGTTTTTGTCAATTTCTTTTTGTTCAAATATGCTTTACTCTGTCCCCACTGTAGACAAACAAAAAAACAAGTATATGGTGTTATTCCAACCATTCATTTGTAAGAACTTTTCAATTAAAAAAATACATAGATAATAAATCAATCAAAATATTTGTGTATAAAAGCTTAGTCACTGATAATAAAGTAACAACATTTCCAGAGAAAAAAGTCCAGACTTTTGAAGAAAACAAAACTCACAGTTTTATATTTCTATTTGGGTGAATGGTCTATATTTTGACAAGCCTATGTACCGAAAACAATATTTTATGAAAACTCCCAGTGATTTGTTCACTTGGATTATAGGTTAGGTTGTCGGAACAGAGGGGATGTCGGAACAGAGGGGATGTCGAAACATAGGGGTGTCGAAACATGAAAGTGCAACCTTCCATAGCAGCAATTGGAACCCAACACTGCACAATGTTAACAAGTTTTCAATGTTTTCACTAAAACACAACTACTGATTTGATGACAAGTTCACAAGTTGAACTTAGAGCTATCGGGCATATTTATTGAAAACTAGAGCCTGAACACGAAATCATCCTCCAAAAAAAGAGTGTATTTTAAATAATGTTTATGTTAATATTATTAAGATTTTTTATGCAACACTGCAATATTATATAACAAGGTACAGCCTCTATTGTTAGTTGTGACTTTTTCAAGAGCACTTGTAAGAGCATAGACTTGATTCAAGTCCCTTTATCGTGTGAGGTCCCAAACATGTAACACGCCAGCAGTCACATAAGACAAGTGCGCCCCCATCGTCAAAATGTAGTTATTGGCCCGCAAGCAGAACAGGTTGGGGCCTGGAAAACAATTATTTTCTGTGGCGCTGGCACGGGATTGGGACTTGAGTCAAGTCTAGTCAGAGCAAGGCAGTTTGTCCTCAACAGTAAAAGGATATAGACATTTCAAGGGGCATCAAGGCAATGAATGACCAGTGGCATTGGGACAAATGCCTTTATGAAGAATCAGGGCTGATCTTTGTGCAGAAAATATGCTGAATGATCATTATTTCTTTTAACAGTAAATGATAACTGCAACCATAATTTGACCATCAAAACTTTTCCATACCAATTTCTGATGAGAAACCTCGGGGAAGATTAAAGGGTCATGTTTAACAATAAAATACTTGAAGTTCTTATCTTGGTGTTACAACTCAAACATTGAGGCTTTTATAAAAAGGAAAGGGTGCAATATTTATCAATGTACAAACTATAACATTTATTCAAACAAACATTATTTGTCGACATGATGGCAACCTTAGTAGATGTCTTGAGCATTATGTCACAGACCCAAATAGAGCCCTCACTGAGATAAATGAAGACTATTATTGGCTGTGAGTTGTTAGCTTTATGTACATTCAGGCATGTCTCCATTGTTTGACCTCAGCGATTGCGACCAATTGCTGCAGGCGAGCCGTCATTGCATAAAATGCACATTTTGTACACAAAGACATTGGAAAACCAGCATCTTTTAAACTTTTAATGTGAATTCTGTGTTATTCTCAATGATGGAAAACGGTGCAGACCATAGAGTCTTTGTGTGATACTCTACAGAATCTGCACCGACTGGAACTAAGAGAAAGACACTTCTATTTGTGCCAGCATTCCAGCAATGGTGGCCCGGCCAGCAGCACATAGGTGTGCAAGCTAAAAAAGTCTATGAATATAAAAATACCTAGTGCTCACAAATTCCCTATTTTAGGGTGAAAATTACAAAAACTAGTGACCATTGAGAACACTTTTTCATTGTTACATCATTGCACCCGGGTCAGCCCAAAGTAAATCGCTCACAAAGTTGGTCGACCAGGGAAAGCTAATCGAACACACCTTTTATGTCATAATGTGGCTCGGCTCATTTGTGCAGCAACATGTCATCCAGTGGTTCAAATGTGAGTGCATACAAATATAACTATTTAGCCAGTTTAAATAAAAAACAGATCAGTAGACCCATATTAAGTGCCAGGCAGCCCCCCAAAAAAACAAAAAAAGGTAGCAAGCACACTGATTATATATTTACTTTGTATGTACAAAAAATACACAAACCTCAAACTTCGGTACTTGCTAGTGAAAACAGAACACACATATTGGATGCATATACATGAGGCATATAAATGAGAATATGCAGAATATAATCATGAGGTGAAATCGAACTATTCCATTTTATAAGGCAAAGCCAAATGAAACTGGAAGAGTCAAACTTCACAGAGTGATTGTATTCTATATAATGCAAAAACAAAATGTATGCAGTATGTGTTTTATATAGCTCACACATACATGTAGACCCTTGTTTTGTAAAATGTTGCCACCATAAACACAAAATAGACATGGAAACTCGTCCATTCAAAACTTTTGAAAATAAATTTTAAAAACTTTTTAATAAACAATGTAGATGACTCCATATAGTCATCAACCTTGTCCACCTTGACATGGTCTTTCCTAGTTTGGACCAACAAGTTGGGCTTGATCATTTTGGTAAGGGTACTGCAAAATGTCTAAAGCATCCTTTAATTATCCATATAGGGCTCCAATATAAAATTTTGGAGTATCGCAGCAGTACACCTGGACGAAACTTGCACAAGGAACATCATTGGCCATAGTTCGACCAAGTTTGCCCAAACTATGTCTAGTCAATGGTAGTTTGACTATGCTGGTCAACTATATAGAACCAGCCTACTAGGCATGGTCGCTTCACTGGTTATCAACAGCCGTTTCCATAGCACAGTGCAGAGTGGAACAGTTCTAACAAAATGATAGGTGCAATAAGTCGGGAGCTATGTCAAAATGACATGACTTAAGGCGTTTGCACTACAACTTATGTGCAAATGGCCTACGTATGTCTCTAAACAACAACTTGTTAACCATTGGTCCTTGAGCGAACTTAACACCGTCAACCCCATCAATCGCATGACAAAGATCTGTGCATGTGCTACTAAATAATTAAAATATTGGCAGTTCCAGAACAAGTTTCAGATTCTACAAAACACACAAGGTGAGCATGACAAACCCTCATGTTATAAGAACATCTCAAAAATCTATTCTCCAAATGTGTACAAAGAACAAACCAGTTCAGCCTCAGAAGTAAATCTCTTTGTTCGTTGAACAAAATCTTCTAACGCATCTCTATAAATACCAGGGTTATTGAGGAAACCATTCTTGATCCTTGTAACGAAAGCATCCAAGTCTTCCAGGACTTTCTTCTGATGGGCTTTGTAAGGTTTCCCCACTGGGGTGACCTTCGACCTTCTGGTCTCCAGAGATACATCTTCCTCTAATGCTACACGTGCACTACCTTCAACATCATTGACGTCTGATTCCTCCCTATGGCGCTTCCTTCTTGAGTTGCTATCCTCCGCCAGTGCCCCTGAGATTTCAAACAAAAGTTTACTCATGGCATCGTCATTGACAGGAATGAAGTTCCAGGAGGGGATGTAGAAACCGGTCAGGATAGCCTTCTGATGGCAACAGGGACCTCCCGAACTTCCAACCTTGCAAGTGCAGAGACCCACAGTCATGTCCACCCTGAAGGGAGGCTCCTCGGGCTTCTCATGGGGTACAAGAAACACCATCGCTGACTCCTGAACTATCTGGCTCTTTGGGGTGCACCCGGCGGGGCTTCCGGCTGAGATGTACCTAGAACCCAGTGCCTTTTCCAGTCTGTTGTGGCTAACATCCAGCAAGCGTGTTTGGTAGTACTGGTCCATTCGAGTCAGTAAGAAATCCACCAGCTGGACAGCACTGTATGTTTTTGCGCGGTGGAAGATTTTATCCTTGAGAATTCGCATGGCTGACTCGCAGTAGTTACTGGTGTTATTACCTCTTAACGACAAGCTGTCCAAGTAGCAAAGCGCCCATTCGTGTTTCCTTTCATACATTTTCACATATATGCTCATCATTAAGGGATATTTATCAACGATTGAGTCATGAATGATGCTTGCATAAACTGCTTCTATCTCGTCAGCTGTGGAGGAATATAGCATGGATTTCATCAACTGGAAGAGGTATGGCCCATCTTCTCGTTGGTTCTTGAATTTGGGATCAAACAGATGTCTCCAGAACGACTGTAACACTTGATAAATGCAAAGTATCAGCGTTGACTGGGGGTAGATAGTACTTAGTGCGAGCCTTTCTTCTTCTAAGTCATCTGTAAAGAAGACTTCAGGACCGATTGAACCTCTACCGTAAAAGGCAGTGTCGCCAACGATTTCTTGACCAAGCCGAATGGCTGCTTCAAGATGTGCCTTAGAGTCATTCGTTGTGATGTAAGCACCAAGAGGCAAGCCTCCCGCAAAGCTTGGCGTCATCATCAGGAAAACATGGCTGTTCTGTCCACTGATGATTCCCGAAGCATCCATGAAGACCATCTCACCTGAATACTTAACCATCTTGTGGGCTCGCTTCATGAGCGGGGTGATGATGGCCATTACCAGTTGATCATCTTTGACGACCATCCTAACGCAGTCGCCGTTCTCCAGGTTATACTTGTTAATCTTCTCCCTCAACATCTCCACCATCTCCGTGTTGGTGCTGACACAGAATGCCTTCCTATCCTTGGGACCTTTCCCCATTTCCTCACTCATATCTTCCATGTCAGACATCAGTTTTAATCTCTTTTTGCGGCTACCACCACTGGTCTTCCCCCAAATCTGGTTGTACAACCTAGGGTAAAAAAAACACAACAAATTTTCATTCAATCTGGAACATCAATTAAGAGTTGGTTGAAAATGACACAAACATAAATATTATTCCCAATCTGACTATGCCTTAAGCTGAAGTGGACTCGCAAGAGAGTTTATGATTTTTAACTGAGACTGAGAGTTCATTATACAATTGTTGCACACTGTGACGGAATCCATGGTGTTTTGTACCCCCGATTGGGAAAGCGGCACCGAGTCAAAGCAAGCCGAGGGTGTCATTTGCCCCTGAGGGTGAAACATTGTGAGAAACGGCTCCCTCTGAAGTGACGTAGTTTTGGAGAAAGAAGTAATTTTCCACGAATTTGATTTGGAGACCTCAAGTTTAGAACTTGAGGTCTCCAAATCAAGCATCTGAAAGCACACAACTTCGTATGACAAGGTTGTTTTTTTCTTTCATAGTTATCACGCAACTCCGACGGCCGATCGAGCTCAAATTTTCACAGGTTTGTTATTTTATGCATGTTTAGATACACATACTGAGAAGACTGGTCTTTGGCAATTACCAATAGTGTACACTGTCTTTAACTGATTCGGGCCATCGACCGAACCAAACTACCACCAGGAGCACATTGCCACCTACTCCTGGGGCTGAAACAGGGTTACCCCCTTCACAGTCTGTAAGGGTGTAGAATTTGGGCATGGATATCATCCACTAGGAGCCTGGCTGGTATAGCAGAAAGCACTACCTCCCCAACTTGTTCTAAGCAATTATAATTAAGTGCCTTGCTAAAGGGCACAAGTATCATGACAGAGATTCAAACCTACACTCTGCTGCTGACGAACACCAGAGCTTGGGTCTGGTGAACTAGACCGCTTGGTCAGGGCACGCCACTAATAGATAAATATACGTACCTCCAAGTGAAGTTGAGATCTGGATTGTGATGTCTGTCTTCACTGAGAAACACGTAGTCATTCCCATGTTCCATCTGCAAGTCATACTGGTGCATGTTGAGTGCACTAGAAGCATTGTGTCCTGCCCTGAAGAGTTTTATCAACTTCTTTCGCACCCCTTTGGAGACGTCTCTGTGTCGCAGCACATCGGCAGCCTTCAGTGGGTGGTTGTGCTCATACTTAAGGGTCACTCTCGCTGGCCAAGTTGGAAGATGCTGATCCTCAGATCTGAAATCAAGACATTGAGTGAATTGTGAATGGCCTATGATGACAATCTTATAGTAGAAATAAAAAGCTATATTTTTATTTCAGGAGAGCAAAGTTTACACGGGGTGTTGTGGCCGAGCGGATAGGAGCATCGAACCCAAGCTCCGGTGTTTCTATTCAGCAGAGTGTGGGTTCGAGTTCCGGTCATGACACTTTGTATTAAAGCGCAACACTTATCCATTATTGAAGCTTCCTTCAGTTGAGACATAAAGCCGTACATTTGGTCCTGTGTCTTAAGTAATGCCATTAAAGTGTATATGACTTGTTGTAGGACAACAAACACAGTGTCTACAAATTTACACTAAACTTACACAGTTTGAAGATAATGATAGTAGAAAGCTTCTCTGAAAATATTACTTGCTGAAGTGCTGTAGTTTTTGCAAAATGAGTAAAACAATGTCATGAAATTAATTTTTGTCTCAGTGACCATGAGATGAAAATAATTTCAGCATGTAAAAAACGTATTTTCATGACAATGTTGTACTCATTTCTCAAAAACTACAGCACCTTAGCAACTAATATTTTAAGGTACGCTTTCTACTATCATTATCTTCAAACTGTAAGTTTAATGTAAATCTGTGGACATGGTGTTTTGTGTTACAAAACGAACCCAAAACCTTTAAACAACCGAGTACCCTAATCAGAAAACAGTTCGCAGTCTTTCCCGGATTGTATTGCAAACTTGGGTGCAAATTTTTTTAATGGCTTCTGAATGGTACCTCCAATGAAGATATTGACATATTAGGGAGGCCGCAAACTTAAGGATACATAATTCAGCAAGCTTCCCGGCCTCCGGTTCATGTGGCCCCACATGGTTTCCCATTGAGAACAAACATGATCATCTGCTTTATTTTTGTGTGTTGTGGCACGGTAATGATAGTATAAAAAAATATAAAAAAATATAAAAAATGAAGAAATTTGCATCAGAGAAAAAGAATATTCATTTTGGTTATCACCCATTTACACTGATGTGTGTTAGCACTGTATCTAGAATTGCAAAGGTTGTGGGTTGGAATTCCACCCGAGGAATAAATGCCTGAGATTTTTTTTCACAAGACTTGGGTAAGAACTGAGTTAACAATGCAAACACACATAGTATATGGGGGACAAACCCCAACATAAAAATAGATTAAGAGACTAACACAAATTTACAGGAAATATCTCTGACAATCATACCTCATCACTCTGTCCGTTCCATCGAGGCGTTTGAACTCTGTCTTCCTGACGATTAGAACGAGTATGGCTGGGCAGTTGGTGTTCTTGGAGCTCTTCCTCTTGTTAGCTGACGTCGTCCTTGGGCATGTCATGTGTTGACATCTCCTCTCCAGCTGTTTTGAGAAATTGAAATAATGTTTATTGAAAATATGATCTAAGAAACATAAGTATATTTTGTTGTTTGTTAGTGGTGTGCTATGGCAGAGTGAATAGAAACACTTGACTCAAGTCTCAATCTGATCAGTGTGGGTTCAAGTACCGGAAACGACACTTGTGTCCTTTAAAAGCAAGACACCTGTCCATTGCTGCTTCTTCCTTTGAACGGGGCGTAAAGCCGTTGGTCCAGTGTGTTGTGTAATCCACACTAAAAAGAACCCTGCAGCCGATTTCACGAAATGCTAGGATTAATCCTAACTCGAGTTAGGACGAGTAAACCATCCTAACTTAGGATGGGTTCAATCAGAATGCGTCCTACGTATTTGGATACGGAACTGACCCAGTCTTAAGTCCTAAGATTAATCCTAAGTTAGGAAGAGTTTGGTGAAATCGACGGCAGGGCACTTATCCTAAAGAGAAGGGGTTCACTTTGATGTTCCTGGTTTGTTTGGTTGCATACATGTATTGTGCAACATTAGCTTATAAGAGATGTTAAATAGAGATGTTCTATACCAACATTACCTTGTAAGCCACTTCATAATGAGCTATGTAAAGAAATAAGACTAATACATGTACTTCAAAATGTAGCTCCACATCTTGCAAAATAAATACTGTAGCGCTTAGAAACATAACATGGTAATGTAAAGTATGTTAAAGAAACTGGACACTGTTGGTATCTGCCAAAGACCAGTCTTCTCACTTGGTGTATCTCAACATATACGCATAAAATAACAAACCTGTGAAAATTTGAGCTCAATTGGTCGTTGAAGTTAATAGTGAAAGGAAAAAAAAAACCTTGTCACACGAAGTTGTGGGTTGTGTGCTTTCAGATGCTTGATTTCGAGACCTCAAAATCTAATTCTGAGGTGTCCAAAACCAAATTCATGGAAAATTACTTCTTTCTCGAAAACTAGATTACTTCAGAGGGAAACGTTTCTCACAAGGTTTTACATGTACTATCAACAGCTCCCCATTACTCGATGCCAAGTAAAGTTTTATGCTAATAATTAATTTGAGTGATTACCAATAGTGTCCACTGCCTTCATAGGGAAGGTACATGTTTGGTAATTACTCAAAACAAATATTAACTTTAAAACTGACTTAATAACAAGCATTGGAGAGCTGTTGATAGTATAAAACATTGTGGGAAACGACTCCCTCTGAAGTAACGTAGTTTTTTAGAAAGAGGTAATTTCTCACTAAAATAATAAAATACTTCTAGCTAGAAGTCTTTTATTCCTATCTGAAAGTACACAAATTCGTCCAACAATATTTTTGTGTTCGTTTTTTTTTCATAATTTTCTCGCAATTTCGATGACCGATTGAGCCCAAATTTTCACAGGCTTGTTATGTTATGCTTATGATGGGATACACCAAGTGAGAAAACTGGTCTTTGACAATTACCAAGCGTGTATCTTCCCTTTAACAATTATTATCATTACTAAGAATCAGAAAATGAGCATGAGCATCTCTTACACGGCAGAGTGTCCTTCTTCCACGATTTGGATAGGTCCTCGATATCCTCCAAGTAGCGAGAGTTTTGTCTTGATACTTTTTTATCCAATCTTTCGCTGACAATTCATCTGTGACGTTTATTCTAAATTCAACTCTTGGGCAGTTTGTTTGGATCGATTGCCTGCAACATATGTAGCTAAAACCTTGAGGTAATGTCTCCTGCAAAGAAAAGGCCACAAAAAGAAAAGCTATAAACAATTACATCGTTTTAGACTTTTACAAATTGACTACTAGGCCAATTGCTATGACTAGTGTAAAAGGGTATTGGTAAACTTTTCATTTAGTCTCAAGACATTTTTATACTAAAGCCTAGACATTGTGCGTAACTTGAATGTAAGTCAGTACTGCTAATACCTTACCAACGTCTTCGTTTTTTACAAATATGAATGCACGTATTTAGTGTACAAGACTATGATCCGGTATACAACCATCAGGACAATGGAAAGTTGGTTTTTCGTAACTAATTGTAAACATGAGTGTGCTTTCATGATTTCTACACTACTACGCAGCCATATTTACTTCCATGGGACGGGATTCGATTGGTAGACCTATGTAATGTCTGGTATGTCAGAAAAGTTTCCGTATGGCGCCACCACTTTTTCATTCGATATGAAATAATTTAGTATCTAATTTACCTCAATGAGATATCCCTTTTTGTAAAAAAGGTGGTGGCGCCATACGGAAAGTTATCCGGTATGCCTTCAATTTCATACACGTTTTAAAAATGTTATCCTAGATTCCTAAACAAGAAACATTTTATAAATTATATTTTGTTTAAAGACAGCGGGCAAACTTCCGCCACTTCCCAAAACCTGCCTCCCTCCGCAGCCCAAACAACCACCAAAATAAGGAGAAAGTCATGGCTAAACAGGCTAAGCTATTCCCAGTATTATTACAAGAACTAGAAGGGGGCATTATTATACAAACACTGTACTGGCTACTGTTGCCACTGTGACTGTTATAGTGTTAACATTAGTTTAGTAAAAATAGTCGGTAAGTAATTGGACTTTGGATTGAGCTCATTAGCTTTGATTACCTGTAATGACTTGAGGCTTCCTTCTTGGCTACTTGAAGGGCAACATTCACACCAATTAATATCAGCGATATCAACTTCAGAAATCTCATCTGAGTCATCTAAAACGTCGGAAATTTCGTCCATTTTCAACAGTTCCATCCACAACGATTGATCCACAAAAACATAAATCTGATAAGTAAACACCGCCCTCTCGCGCCGTACTAGAGTTAAGAATGTTAGACTTGTTTCAGTTCAACACTGTTTTGTTAACATAAAAACAGGCCAAAGGCGCGGGGCGTATGAACCGGGGATTTCTCATTTATTTTAGCCATGCAAATATACAAATTATATGTAGGCGGTATTGCTTAGTCGATATTCAGATGGACCGGTGTCCAGGGAATTCTGTAAGGGAGTTGCGGCCCCCCATGGGAGGTTAAACACTGCTCCCTGGAGGAGGAAGAGGTTTGTACACAGTTGGGGGGAGGGGGGGGGGGGGTAGATCTCCTACCACACCGGTGCATTCTTTGTGTCTCAAATACAGGAGATGGATAAATCAAATTAAACTGATCACAAAATTAATACTTAACACCGGCTCAGCAGGTGGTACTCTCATTTGTTATTAGGCCATCATATCAGAACCGATGCCGTCTGAAATGTGATGGCTATGGAGCAGTCAAAATCATTGGGGTGATGACGTTAATTGTACTATATTGAGAAAACAATCAATAGATCCCTTTTAAAGGGAAACTCTTTTTAAAAAAAATATGCCTGACCCCAGCAGAGTATTTCTCGAAGGAGAACTAGGGAAACGGTGTGCACACTTGTGTACCGCGCCGTGCCCAACTCTCAGCCAATGAAAGATCTTCTAATGGCTTCCTTGACCGCTCTGAGGGCGCTGTTTGAGCATATAATGGGTGCGTTTGTTTAGCTTCCCTGGGTCTACCCCGGTGTGTGGCGGTTTTTATTCCCAGGACGAACGTGTGCAGATAATTACCCACGTTCGTCCTGGAAAAAAACCCGCCACACACCAGGGTCGACCCAGGGAAGCTAAACGAACGCACCCAATGCTATTGCAAAGTAGGGGTCTGATGCGTTTTTGTTGTTAAAACTACGATTACGGCAAGAGTTTTGCGTTATCGTGCGATAATAAAGGCAGTGGACACTACTGGTATTAATCAAAATAGTCATTAGCATAAAAACCTCACTTGGTGATGAGTAATGGGGAGAGGTTGTAGTATAAAACATTGTGAGAAACGGCTCCTTCTGAAGTGGAGTACTTTTCGAGAAAGAAGTAATTTTACACGAATTCGATTTCAAGAAAGACCTCAGATTTAGAACTTGAGGTCTCGAAATCAAGCATCTAAAAGCACACAACTGTTTTTTCTTTCATTATCATCTCGCAACTTCGATTACCAATTGAGCTCAAATTTTCACAAGTTTGTTATTTTATGCATATTATGTTGAGATACAGCAAGTGAGAAGACCGGTCTTTGACAACTACAAATAGTGTCCACTGTCTTCAAGTATACGTATTTAGCAACACCCTTGTTAGCAACACTCTTAGTAACAGTTGGATACGACCTAATTAAAAACTCAACCTAATCCAACTGCTCTCTGCTGATTTGCCTGCTGATGTTATTGTTATTGAGAAGAAAGAAGAAAGAAAAAAAAACTTGTGTTACTTTTTTATTTTTCAGTTGCATTAAAATGCATGTCGAGTCAGTCACAACTAACTTAAATTTTCAAATCTTGATATGTGAACCAAGGATATGTGAACTGAACTGAACTTCATTTATTTATTTTTTACTATTTTTTTTATTTCCTTTTTTTTTTTAAATTAGTGCTTAAATTGGCAATGATTTATGAACTTTTTTGCCTGACCAGGCCATGTGAACTGAACTTTTTTGTTTTTTTTAACTGAACTTTTCAAGCCTGGTTAAAGGATTCTGGTACTTTTTCAAAATGTCCATGGATTTACATTAAACTTACAGGGTTTGAAGATATATGATAGTGGAAAGCTTCCCTTCAAATATTATTATCTAAGGTTGTGTAGTTTTTGAGAAATGAGTAAAACAAGTCACACAATAGTTTTGGTCTCATGAGACCAAAACTATTTTAGCATGTAAAATCCCCTTAAAGCCATTGGACCCTTTCGGTACAGGGAAAAAAAAAAAGTTCACAGATTTACAAATAATTTACAGGGTTTACAGAAGGTAATGGTGAAAGACTTCTCTTGAAATATTAGTCCATGAAATGCTTTACTTTTTGAGAAAACGGTAAAACAATATAAATTCTCGTTAACGAGAATTACGGATTTGTTATAAACACATGTCATGACACGGTGAAACGCGCGAAAACAGGAGTGGGTTTTCCCGTTATTTTCTCCCGACTCCGATATCCGATTGAGCCTAAATTTCCACAGGATTGTTATTTTATATATAAGTTGTGATACACGAAGTGTGGGACTTGGACAATACTGTTTACCGAAAGTGTATAATGGCTTTAACCAGTTATAAATGATATTTTACCAAAACCATAGCATTTCTGGTTTATACGTTTTTACATGCTAAAACTGAGACGAAAATTATTAGTTTTACTCATTTCTCAAAAACTACAGCACCTCAGTAAGTAAAATTTCAAGGGAAGCTTTCTACTATCATTATCTTAGATCTGTGTAAATTTAATGTAAATCTGTTGACATTGTTAGGAAAAAGTGCATATATCCCTTTAAACTGAACATTTATTTTTTACTATTTTGGTTAATTTCCTTTTTTAAATGAGTCCTTATGAGTGGGTGATCTTGTTCTCCACCTCCTCCCTGATGTTGTCACTATCACTAATATCGCTGCAATCACTGTTGCCTCTAGCTGGATGGGGCCCCATCCAGTGGCTGTTGTAAAATGATATTTCCTGTGGTACCTTGATTTACCGCACAAAATACCACAGGAATATTAAATACCACAGGAACTTATGTGGTAATGTCTATACAGGCTGGCAAGCAAGGTGTGGGTACAAGTCCTGGTCATGGCATTTCGTTGACCCAGAATCCAGGTGGGTACAAGCTGGGTCCTTTTCAGTGATTTGTTTTTATTGTTGTTTGTTTGTATAATGTTTAATTTATTGCTCTTTGTAAACGCTGTGATATGGTTTTACCATGAATAGCGTACCTAAATGCTTAATAATAATAAATAATAATAATAAATAATAATGATCAAATGTTTTGACCCGGGTTCTGGGTCAAAATGATTTGACCCGGATTCCGGGTCAATGAAATGTAATGACCAGATTCTGGGTCAAAGTGTTTTGACCATGAGACCGGGTTAAGTAAAATGACCCGGAATCCGGGTCATTTGAATTGACCCGGAATCCGGGTCATTTGAATTGACCTGGAATCCGGGTCAAAACATTTTGACCCGAAATCCGGGTCAAAAAATTGAACAATCAAAAGGACCCGCCATGTACCCACCTGGATTCCGGGTCAACGAAATGTCATGACCAGGACTTGTACCCACACATATTATTATTGTTACATGGAACCTTTTGAGCATCAGGTGCAAATCTGTCAAAGAGTGATGAGCACGCGAGTGTGAAGCCTTTACGGCATTCTAGATGCTCTGTGGTACAATCTTAGGCCATTTAGAGACCCAATGCCAAAGAATCAGAACAATAAGCCTTCAAAACATGAGCAGTAGAATTTAGGCCCAGTTTTGGATTTTAGAATACTTGAACTTTCATTATTAACAAAATAAAAAAGATGGGTATAAAAATGTGTAGTGGATTGTTGCAATGTTGTACGCAAGGTTTGCGGGAAAAGAAAACAATGAACTCAGAAACGTTTCAATTGAATGTGGTGTCAAATGGAACAGAGTTAATAACAGCCTTGCGTGCGGCGTTACCTGGGTATACCTGGGTATACCAATATCACTCACACTAGCCACAGAGGCCGTAGAACGGCAATGACAGACAGAGACAGCGTGTTACCGTAAAGTAAACATACAGTAACTACAAGAAAACTAAAAAGTATGGAGATGACACGAACTTACGTGCTCTTATACGACACACGGGTTAACAAAACTGGGGAACATTGTGGTAATGGCAACGGATTGATGGCAACTTGACGGGACACAGCCTTTTGGGCACAGGGTTTGGCCTTTTTACATATAGTGCAAAACCTGACTATCATGATAATGGGGGTCAAAAGACAGGGGGAACATTTGGTATTGTATCCCCCACCCTTCGAAAATGGGGTGGGGGTACACGTCCCTTCCACTCTTTCAAGGGGGAGGTGCAAATCTGTCAACGATGGAGTATGCGTGTGAGAAGCATTTCAGCGCTGGGTGCAGGCCAGATTAAGGGCCCAGGAAATTTTGCATTTTTTTTAGCTGCTCTGTGATGCAATCTTACTGCATGGTAATGACCGGATGACGTCACCGGGCATTTCAGCATCCTGTCGTTGTGGGTGTTGGTCTCCCGTGCTTCATATACTGCCGCTGCAAATAATATCCAAGACCTTTTTTTTATGGTATGAGTCCTTTTTCACCTGGCAACGCACAATCCTCTTTTGCTTTCTTCTATGAATTCATGCTTGATACTCGATTATGTTGTTGCATGCTTTTGAACAATACTGTTGTAGACGCTCTACTCTTTCATCATACGATTTACTTGTTGACACCGCCATGACAGCTAAAATCTACTAAAATCTACCACTTTCGCTTGCTGTGCGCAGTCATGGAATGACGTAATACTGCTGTATTTGGTTTTCCGGAGCTTTTAGCATGCCGGACATCGGAGACTGCGACATCGGGTTGTGGCTGGAAACTATTATTGGAACAACCCGAGGTCCAGTGACAGTATCCAACCAAGGCAGGGTGCTCAACAAAGGTCATTTCAATATACCTACCAAGGTCATTGTTATGCACTTGTGGTAGTTGATAGTTCAATGTTGTTTATTTTTTGGTTGCAGTGGATCTTGTCAGAATGATGGAGAATGTGAAGCTTTAGATGACACTGATGATGAAAACAAGGAGGACTTTGCGGAACATTCCCAGATGGTAAGACAATCCAACATCAACTTTCCAGGTTTTGATTAAGAATAAGGTTAAATAATGTAATAATAACAATAACACTAGAGTCTTATAAAAGTTGCTCAAGGTGCTTCAACAAAGAGAGAAAAGAGAGAAGTGTTTGAAGTGAGTTGTGATTTTATGAGGCTGATTTGTGTAGCTCCTTTAAACTTCATTGTGAAACTTCTTTGTGAAACAAGCAACATTTAATATGTTCATTTTTCTTAGCATAAATATTTACAAACAAAGTTTGTTCGAGACGTTCCTTGATTTTTTTACTGGACTTTTGTTTCTTTTTTTTCTGCAGACATCGGCTAACAATAAAAAAAACTATCAGAGTATTCATCAGATATGCTTACAATTATTTTGAGTAATTACCAATAGTGTCCAGTGCTTTTAGTAAGAGTTTACAGGTTGCTGCGGCAAACTTGGCACCATTGCCAATGACCTTCTCTTAACGATGCGTGTTCTGGGTTCTTTTACATGCATTACTAGACAACACACGGGACCAACGACTTGAAGTCCAATCCGAAGGAAGAATCAATACTGGTTAAGTGTCTTACTTAAAGATACAAATGTCATGATTAGGACTTGTACCCACACCCGGCTGAACAGAAACACCAGAGCTTGAGTCCGTCGCACTTGAACGCTCGACCACGATCGCCGCAATGGTGACACCTGTGTCCATTAGTTGTCTTATTAATTGTGTAGTTTACTATTTGATTGGAGGCGTGTTAGCGTTCTGATTTTTGTAGGAAAGTAAAAGAGGAAAATCAAAAAATAACTTACACAATTAATTAGACAACTAATGGACGCAATTGTCACTTTTGAGGTGATCGTGGCCGAGTGGTCAAGTGCACCGGACTCAAGCTCTGGTGTTTCTGGTTAGCAAGGTGTGGGTTCAAGTTCAGGCCATGACATTTCATTGACCCAGAATCAAGGTGGGTACAAGCTGGGTCCTTTTGAATGTTCGGATTCCGGGTCAAAATATTTTGACCCGGAATCCGGGTCATTTGCATTGACCCAGAATCCGGGTCATTTGAATTGACCCGGAATCCGGGTCATTTGCATTGACCCGGAATCCGGGTCATTTGCATTGACCTGGAATCCGGGTCATTTCAATTGACCCGGAATCCGGGTCATTTCAATTGACCCGGAATCCGGGTCAGAACATTTTGACACGGAATCCGGGTCAAAACATTTGAACATTCAAAAGGACTTGCCATGTACCCAACTGGATTCCAGGTCCACGAAATGTCATGACCAGGACTTGTACCCACACCTGGCTAACCAGAAACACCATAGCTTGAGTCCAGTGCACTTGACCACTCGGCCACTATCGCCTCAAAAGTGACACCTGCGTCCATTACTTGTCTTATTAATGTTGTAATTAATTATTTGATTGGAGCTGTGGTCGCAAAATGATTTTTTAGGAAAACAAAAGAGTGGGGAAGAGGTCTTATACTTCATTTTGAAACATGCAGGGTCGTACTGGCTGTGTGATAAACTCGACACGTTCTTTTATAGCAAGGCACCGACCGTGTAAAAAGACACCATTTTAAAGTCTCTGATCGGCAGAGAGTCGGTTTGAGTCCTAGTGTTATCGATCTTGAGAGTTTGATGTATTTACTTTTTTGGTATCACAGTCAACATTTACTAATGCCCAGGTTATATATTGACCTTCAAATACATGTATGTTCGTTTTTCTTAGCATAAATATTTACAAACAAAGTTTGTTCAAGAGTTGCTTGACTACTTGACTTTTGTTTCCTTTTTTTCTGCAGACTTCGGCCAACAATCATAAAAACTATCAGAGTATTCATCAGAACCTGTTCAAGCTGGTATGGAAAGATCTGGCTGTATGAGGTAGGTATTAAGT
>NC_047078.1:8889298-8931375 GCF_902459465.1 Asterias rubens
CGCTTTGAAAATGCCCACAACACTAAGTTTGATACGAGAAGAAAGCCCTTGATCATATCTATCCAATGGTGTGAAACTTGTTTAGATTGAGCAAGTATTTGGGGTAGAATTGACCAGTTGTAACTTGTGTTTTTTTCTGTGCACAAAAATCCCATAGGTAGGCTTGTTGAGTTAGCTTCGGAGCACAGCCGCCTACTTGTCATTTTCGTTATCAAGAAGTCCGGAAGCCGCCCTAAAACTTAGAAATTCGGATGCAGGGACATGCAAGGATGACTCAGGTACAAACCGCGTCTCTCTAGCATTTTTAGTTCCGGAATGATTCAAGAGCATAGCTGACAGTTTTTATAAGTCCGGGCTTTTTTTTCAATGAATATATTTTTTCCCATTTATTACCACGCGCCGTGTAAATCATGCATTAAATTCCCCGAATTTTGGGGTGTGTGTTGGGTCTACTCCCTGACCTTTAGCCTCGCTTTGAAAATGCCCACAACACTAAGTTTGATACGAGAAGAAAGCCCTTGATCATATCTATCCAATGGTGTAAAACTTGTTTAGATTGAGCAAGTATTTGGGGTCGAATTGACCAGTTGTAACTTGTGTTTTTTTCTGTGCACAAAAATCCCATAGGTAGGCTTGTTGAGTTAGCTTCGGAGCACAGCCGCCTACTTGTCATTTTCGTTATCAAGAAGTCCGGAAGCCGCCCTAAAACTTTAAAATTCGGATGCAGGGACATGCAAGGATGACTCAGGTACAAACCGCGTCTCTCTAGCATTTTTAGTTCCGGAATGATTCAAGAGCATAGCTGACAGTTTTTAAAAGTCCGGGCTTTTTTTTCAATGAATATATTTTTTCCCATTTATCACCACGCGCCGTGTAAATCATGCATTAATCCCATAGGTAGGCTTGTTGAGTTAGCTTCGGAGCACAGCCGCCTACTCGCTTTTCGTTATCAAGAAGTCCGGAAGCCGCCCTAAAACTTAGAAATTCGGATGCAGGGACATGCAAGGATGACTCAGGTACAAACCGCGTCTCTCTAGCATTTTTGTGTTCCGGAACGATTCAAGAGCATAGCTGACAGTTTTTATAAGTCCGGGCTTTTTTTTCAATGAATATATTTTTTCCCATTTATCACCACGCGCCGTGTAAATCATGCATTAAATTCACCGAATTTTGGGGTGTGTGTTGGGTCTACTCCCTGACCTTTATCTTCGCTTTGAAAATGCCCACAACACTAAGTTTGATACGAGAAGAAAGCCCTTGATCATATCTATCCAATGGTGTAAAACTTGTTTAGATTGAGCAAGTATTTGGGGTCGAATTGACCAGTTGTAACTTGTGTTTTTTTGTGTGCACAAAAATCCCATAGGTAGGCTTGTTGAGTTAGCTTCGGAGCACAGCCGCCTACTTGTCATTTTCGTTATCAAGAAGTCCGGAAGCCGCCCTAAAACTTAGAAATTCGGATGCAGGGACATGCAAGGATGACTCAGGTACAAACCGCGTCTCTCTAGCATTTTTAGTTCCGGAATGATTCAAGAGCATAGCTGACAGTTTTTATAAGTCCGGGCTTCTTTTTTAATGAATATATTTTTTCCCATTTATCACCACGCGCCGTGTAAATCATGCATTAAATTCACCGAATTTTGGGGTGTGTGTCGGGTCTACTCCCTGACCTCTAGCCTCGCTTTGAAAATGCCCACAACACTAAGTTTGATACGAGAAGAAAGCCCTTGATCATATCTATCCAATGGTGTAAAACTTGTTTAGATTGAGCAAGTATTTGGGGTCGAATTGACCAGTTGTAACTTGTGTTTTTTTCTGTGCACAAAAATCCCATAGGTAGGCTTGTTGAGTTAGCTTCGGAGCACAGCCGCCTACTTGTCATTTTCGTTATCAAGAAGTCCGGAAGCCGCCCTAAAACTTAAAAATCCGGATATAGGGACATGCAAGGATGACTCAGGTACAAACCGCGTCTCTCTAGCATTTTTAGTTCCGGAATGATTCAAGAGCATAGCTGACAGTTTTTATAAGTCCGGGCTTTGTTTTCAATGAATATATTTTTTCCCATTTATCACCACGCGCCATGTAAATCATGCATTAAATTCACCGAATTTTGGGGTGTGTGTCGGGTCTACTCCCTGACCTCTAGCCTCGCTTTGAAAATGCCCACAACACTAAGTTTGATACGAGAAGAAAGCCCTTGATCATATCTATCCAATGGTGTAAAACTTGTTTAGATTGAGCAAGTATTTGGGGTCGAATTGACCAGTTGTAACTTGTGTTTTTTTCTGTGCACAAAAATCCCATAGGTAGGCTTGTTGAGTTAGCTTCGGAGCACAGCCGCCTACTTGTCATTTTCGTTATCAAGAAGTCCGGAAGCCGCCCTAAAACTTAGAAATTCGGATGCAGGGACATGCAAGGATGACTCAGGTACAAACCGCGTCTCTCTATCATTTTTAGTTCCGGAATGATTCAAGAGCATAGCTGACAGTTTTTATAAGTCCGGGCTTCTTTTTCAATGAATATATTTTTTCACATTTATCACCACGCGCCGTGTAAATCATGCATTAAATTCACCGAATTTTGGGGTGTGTGTCGGGTCTACTCCCTGACCTCTAGCCTCGCTTTGAAAATGCCCACAACACTAAGTTTGATACGAGAAGAAAACCCTTGATCATATCTATCCAATGGTGTAAAACTTGTTTAGATTGAGCAAGTATTTGGGGTCGAATTGACCAGTTGTAACTTGTGTTTTTTTCTGTGCACAAAAATCCCATAGGTAGGCTTGTTGAGTTAGCTTCGGAGCACAGCCGCCTACTTGTCATTTTCGTTATCAAGAAGTCCGGAAGCCGCCCTAAAACTTTAAAATTCGGATGCAGGGACATGCAAGGATGACTCAGGTACAAACCGCGTCTCTCTAGCATTTTTAGTTCCGGAATGATTCAAGAGCATAGCTGACAGTTTTTATAAGTCCGGGCTTTTTTTTCAATGAATATATTTTTTCCCATTTATCACCACGCGCCGTGTAAATCATGCATTAATCCCATAGGTAGGCTTGTTGAGTTAGCTTCGGAGCACAGCCGCCTACTCGCTTTTCGTTATCGAGAAGTCCGGAAGCCGCCCTAAAACTTAGAAATTCGGATGCAGGGACATGCAAGGATGACTCAGGTACAAACCGCGTCTCTCTAGCATTTTTAGTTCCGGAATGATTCAAGAGCATAGCTGACAGTTTTTATAAGTCCGGGCTTTTTTTTCAATGAATATATTTTTTCCCATTTATCACCACGCGCCGTGTAAATCATGCATTAAATTCACCGAATTTTGGGGTGTGTGTCGGGTCTACTCCCTGACCTTTAGCCTCGCTTTGAAAATGCCCACAACACTAAGTTTGATACGAGAAGAAAGCCCTTGATCATATCTATCCAATGGTGTAAAACTTGTTTAGATTGAGCAAGTATTTGGGGTCGAATTGACCAGTTGTAACTTGTGTTTTTTTCTGTGCACAAAAATCCCATAGGTAGGCTTGTTGAGTTAGCTTCGGAGCACAGCCGCCTACTTGTCATTTTCGTTATCAAGAAGTCCGGAAGCCGCCCTAAAACTTTAAAATTCGGATGCAGGGACATGCAAGGATGACTCAGGTACAAACCGCGTCTCTCTAGCATTTTTAGTTCCGGAATGATTCAAGAGCATAGCTGACAGTTTTTATAAGTCCGGGCTTTTTTTTCAATGAATATATTTTTTCCCATTTATCACCACGCGCCGTGTAAATCATGCATTAATCCCATAGGTAGGCTTGTTGAGTTAGCTTCGGAGCACAGCCGCCTACTCGCTTTTCGTTATCAAGAAGTCCGGAAGCCGCCCTAAAACTTAGAAATTCGGATGCAGGGACATGCAAGGATGACTCAGGTACAAACCGCGTCTCTCTAGCATTTTTGTGTTCCGGAATGATTCAAGAGCATAGCTGACAGTTTTTATAAGTCCGGGCTTTTTTTTTCAATGAATATATTTTTTCCCATTTATCACCACGCGCCGTGTAAATCACCGAATTTTGGGGTGTGTGTTGGGTCTACTCCCTGACCTTTATCTTCGCTTTGAAAATGCCCACAACACTAAGTTTGATACGAGAAGAAAGCCCTTGATCATATCTATCCAATGGTGTAAACTTGTTTAGATTGAGCAAGTATTTGGGGTCGAATTGACCAGTTGTAACTTGTGTTTTTTTCTGTGCACAAAAATCCCATAGGTAGGCTTGTTGAGTTAGCTTCGGAGCACAGCCGCCTACTTGTCATTTTCGTTATCAAGAAGTCCGGAAGCCGCCCTAAAACTTTAAAATTCGGATGCAGGGACATGCAAGGATGACTCAGGTACAAACCGCGTCTCTCTAGCATTTTTAGTTCCGGAATGATTCAAGAGCATAGCTGACAGTTTTTATAAGTCCGGGCTTTTTTTTCAATGAATATATTTTTTCCTATTTATCACCACGCGCCGTGTAAATCATGCATTAAATTCACCGAATTTTGGGGTGTGTGTCGGGTCTACTCCCTGACCTCTAGCCTCGCTTTGAAAATGCCCACAACACTAAGTTTGATACGAGAAGAAAGCCCTTGATCATATATATCCAATGGTGTAAAACTTGTTTAGATTGAGCAAGTATTTGGGGTCGAATTGACCAGTTGTAACTTGTGTTTTTTTCTGTGCACAAAAATCCCATAGGTAGGCTTGTTGAGTTAGCTTCGGAGCACAGCCGCCTACTTGTCATTTTCGTTATCAAGAAGTCCGGAAGCCGCCCTAAAACTTAGAAATTCGGATGCAGGGACATGCAAGGATGACTCAGGTACAAACCGCGTCTCTCTAGCATTTTTAGTTCCGGAATGATTCAAGAGCATAGCTGACAGTCTTTATAAGTCCGGGCTTTTTTTCAATGAATATATTTTTTCCCATTTATCACCACGCGCCGTGTAAATCATGCATTAATCCCATAGGTAGGCTTGTTGAGTTAGCTTCGGAGCACAGCCGCCTACTCGCTTTTCGTTATCAAGAAGTCCGGAAGCCGCCCTAAAACTTAGAAATTCGGATGCAGGGACATGCAAGGATGACTCAGGTACAAACCGCGTCTCTCTAGCAATTTTAGTTCCGGAATGATTCAAGAGCATAGCTGACAGTTTTTATAAGTCCGGACTTTTTTTTCAATGAATATATTTTTTCCCATTTATCACCACGCGCCGTGTAAATCATGCATTAATCCCATAGGTAGGCTTGTTGAGTTAGCTTCGGAGCACAGCCGCCTACTCGCTTTTCGTTATCAAGAAGTCCGGAAGCCGCCCTAAAACTTAGAAATTCGGATGCAGGGACATGCAAGGATGACTCGGGTACAAACCGCGTCTCTCTAGCATTTTTAGTTCCGGAATGACTCAAGAGCATAGCTGACAGTTTTTATAAGTCCGGGCTTTTTTTTCAATGAATATATTTTTTCCCATTTATCACCACGCGCCGTGTAAATCATGCATTAAATTCACCGAATTTTGGGGTGTGTGTTGGGTCTACTCCCTGACCTCTAGCCTCGCTTTGAAAATGCCCACAACACTAAGTTTGATACGAGAAGAAAACCCTTGATCATATCTATCCAATGGTGTAAAACTTGTTTAGATTGAGCAAGTATTTGGGGTCGAATTGACCAGTTGTAACTTGTGTTTTTTTCTGTGCACAAAAATCCCATAGGTAGGCTTGTTGAGTTAGCTTCGGAGCACAGCCGCCTACTTGTCATTTTCGTTATCAAGAAGTCCGGAAGCCGCCCTAAAACTTTAAAATTCGGATGCAGGGACATGCAAGGATGACTCAGGTACAAACCGCGTCTCTCTAGCATTTTTAGTTCCGGAATGATTCAAGAGCATAGCTGACAGTTTTTATAAGTCCGGGCTTTTTTTTCAATGAATATATTTTTTCCCATTTATCACCACGCGCCGTGTAAATCATGCATTAAATTCACCGAATTTTGGGGTGTGTGTCGGGTCTACTCCCTGACCTCTAGCCTCGCTTTAAAATGCCCACAACACTAAGTTTGATACGACAAGAAAGCCCTTGATCATATCTATCCAATGGTGTAAAACTTGTTTAGATTGAGCAAGTATTTGGGGTCGAATTGACCAGTTGTAACTTGTGTTTTTTTCTGTGCACAAAAATCCCATAGGTAGGCTTGTTGAGTTAGCTTCGGAGCACAGCCGCCTACTTGTCATTTTCGTTATCAAGAAGTCCGGAAGCCGCCCTAAAACTTAGAAATTCGGATGCAGGGACATGCAAGGATGACTCAGGTACAAACCGCGTCTCTCTAGCATTTTTAGTTCCGGAATGATTCAAGAGCATAGCTGACAGTCTTTATAAGTCCGGGCTTTTTTTTCAATGAATATATTTTTTCCCATTTATCACCACGCGCCGTGTAAATCATGCATTAATCCCATAGGTAGGCTTGTTGAGTTAGCTTCGGAGCACAGCCGCCTACTCGCTTTTCGTTATCAAGAAGTCCGGAAGCCGCCCTAAAACTTAGAAATTCGGATGCAGGGACATGCAAGGATGACTCAGGTACAAACCGCGTCTCTCTAGCATTTTTAGTTCCGGAATGATTCAAGAGCATAGCTGACAGTTTTTATAAGTCCGGACTTTTTTTTCAATGAATATATTTTTTCCCATTTATCACCACGCGCCGTGTAAATCATGCATTAATCCCATAGGTAGGCTTGTTGAGTTAGCTTCGGAGCAGAGCCGCCTACTCGCTTTTCGTTATCAAGAAGTCCGGAAGCCGCCCTAAAACTTAGAAATTCGGATGCAGGGACATGCAAGGATGACTCAGGTACAAACCGCGTCTCTCTAGCATTTTTAGTTCCGGAATGACTCAAGAGCATAGCTGACAGTTTTTATAAGTCCGGGCTTTTTTTTCAATGAATATATTTTTTCCCATTTATCACCACGCGCCGTGTAAATCATGCATTAAATTCACCGAATTTTGGGGTGTGTGTCGGGTCTACTCCCTGACCTCTAGCCTCGCTTTGAAAATGCCCACAACACTAAGTTTGATACGAGAAGAAAACCCTTGATCATATCTATCCAATGGTGTAAAACTTGTTTAGATTGAGCAAGTATTTGGGGTCGAATTGACCAGTTGTAACTTGTGTTTTTTTCTGTGCACAAAAATCCCATAGGTAGGCTTGTTGAGTTAGCTTCGGAGCACAGCCGCCTACTTGTCATTTTCGTTATCAAGAAGTCCGGAAGCCGCCCTAAAACTTAGAAATTCGGATGCAGGGACATGCAAGGATGACTCAGGTACAAACCGCGTCTCTCTAGCATTTTTAGTTCCGGAATGATTCAAGAGCATAGCTGACAGTTTTTATAAGTCCGGGCTTTTTTTTCAATGAATATATTTTTTCCCATTTATCACCACGCGCCGTGTAAATCATGCATTAAATTCACCGAATTTTGGGGTGTGTGTCGGGTCTACTCCCTGACCTCTAGCCTCGCTTTGAAAATGCCCACAACACTAAGTTTGATACGACAAGAAAGCCCTTGATCATATCTATCCAATGGTGTAAAACTTGTTTAGATTGAGCAAGTATTTGGGGTCGAATTGACCAGTTGTAACTTGTGTTTTTTTCTGTGCACAAAAATCCCATAGGTAGGCTTGTTGAGTTAGCTTCGGAGCACAGCCGCCTACTTGTCATTTTCGTTATCAAGAAGTCCGGAAGCCGCCCTAAAACTTTAAAATTCGGATGCAGGGACATGCAAGGATGACTCAGGTACAAACCGCGTCTCTCTAGCATTTTTAGTTCCGGAATGATTCAAGAGCATAGCTGACAGTTTTTATAAGTCCGGGCTTTTTTTTCAATGAATATATTTTTTCCCATTTATCACCACGCGCCGTGTAAATCATGCATTAAATTCACCGAATTTTGGGGTGTGTGTCGGGTCTACTCCCTGACCTCTAGCTTCGCTTTGAAAATGCCCACAACACTAAGTTTGATACGAGAAGAAAGCCCTTGATCATATCTATCCAATGGTGTAAAACTTGTTTAGATTGAGCAAGTATTTGGGGTCGAATTGACCAGTTGTAACTTGTGTTTTTTTCTGTGAACAAAAATCCCATAGGTAGGCTTGTTGAGTTAGCTTCGGAGCACAGCCGCCTACTTGTCATTTTCGTGTGTGTGTCGGGTCTACTCCCTGACCTCTAGCCTCGCTTTGAAAATGCCCACAACACTAAGTTTGATACGACAAGAAAGCCCTTGATCATATCTATCCAATGGTGTAAAACTTGTTTAGATTGAGCAAGTATTTGGGGTCAAATTGACCAGTTGTAACTTGTTTTTTTTTTCTGTGCACAAAAACCCCATAGATAGGCTTGTTGAGTTAGCTTCGGAGCACAGCCGCCTACTTGTCATTTTCGTTATCAAGAAGTCCGGAATCCGCCCTAAAACTTAGACATTCGGAGGCAGGGACATGCAATGATGACTCATGTACAAACCGCGTCTCTCTAGCATTTTTAGTTCCGGAATGATTCAAGAGCATAGCTGAGAGTTTTTATAAGTCCGGGCTTTTTTTTCAATGAATATATTTTTTCCCATTTATCATCACGCGCCGTGTAAATCATGCATTAAATTCACCGAATTTTGGGGTGTGTGTCGGGTCTACTCCCTGACCTTTAGCTTCGCTTTGAAAATGCCCACAACACTAAGTTTGATACGAGAAGAAAGCCCTTGATCATATCTATCCAATGGTGTAAAACTTGTTTAGATTGAGCAAGTATTTGGGGTCGAATTGACCAGTTGTAACTTGTGTTTTTTTCTGTGCACAAAAATCCCATAGGTAGGCTTGTTGAGTTAGCTTCGGAGCACAGCCGCCTACTTGTCATTTTCGTGTGTGTGTCGGGTCTACTCCCTGACCTCTAGCCTCGCTTTGAAAATGCCCACAACACTAAGTTTGATACGACAAGAAAGCCCTTGATCATATCTATCCAATGGTGTAAAACTTGTTTAGATTGAGCAAGTATTTGGGGTCGAATTGACCAGTTGTAACTTGTGTTTTTTTCTGTGCACAAAAACCCATAGGTAGGCTTGTTGAGTTAGCTTCGGAGCACAGCCGCCTACTTGTCATTTTCGTTATCAAGAAGTCCGGAAGCCGCCCTAAAACTTAGAAATTCGGATGCAGGGACATGCAAGGATGACTCAGGTACAAACCGCGTCTCTCTAGCATTTTTAGTTCCGGAATGATTCAAGAGCATAGCTGACAGTTTTTATAAGTCCGGGCTTTTTTTTCAATGAATATATTTTTTCCCATTTATCACCACGCGCCGTGTAAATCATGCATTAAATTCACCGAATTTTGGGGTGTGTGTCGGGTCTACTCCCTGACCTCTAGCCTCGCTTTGAAAATGCCCACAACACTAAGTTTGATACGAGAAGAAAGCCCTTGATCATATCTATCCAATGGTGTAAAACTTGTTTAGATTGAGCAAGTATTTGGGGTCGAATTGACCAGTTGTAACTTGTGTTTTTTTCTGTGCACAAAAATCCCATAGGTAGGCTTGTTGAGTTAGCTTCGGAGCACAGCCGCCTACTTGTCATTTTCGTGTGTGTGTCGGGTCTACTCCCTGACCTCTAGCCTCGCTTTGAAAATGCCCACAACACTAAGTTTGATACGACAAGAAAGCCCTTGATCATATCTATCCAATGGTGTAAAACTTGTTTAGATTGAGCAAGTATTTGGGGTCAAATTGACCAGTTGTAACTTGTTTTTTTTTCTGTGCACAAAAACCCCATAGATAGGCTTGTTGAGTTAGCTTCGGAGCACAGCCGCCTACTTGTCATTTTCGTTATCAAGAAGTCCGGAAGCCGCCCTAAAACTTAGACATTCGGAGGCAGGGACATGCAATGATGACTCATGTACAAACCGCGTCTCTCTAGCATTTTTAGTTCCGGAATGATTCAAGAGCATAGCTGAGAGTTTTTATAAGTCCGGGCTTTTTTTTCAATGAATATATTTTTTCCCATTTATCATCACGCGCCGTGTAAATCATGCATTAAATTCACCGAATTTTGGGGTGTGTGTCGGGTCTACTCCCTGACCTTTAGCTTCGCTTTGAAAATGCCCACAACACTAAGTTTGATACGAGAAGAAAGCCCTTGATCATATCTATCCAATGGTGTAAAACTTGTTTAGATTGAGCAAGTATTTGGGGTCGAATTGACCAGTTGTAACTTGTGTTTTTTTCTGTGCACAAAAAACCCATAGGTAGGCTTGTTGAGTTAGCTTCGGAGCACAGCCGCCTACTTGTCATTTTCGTGTGTGTGTCGGGTCTACTCCCTGACCTCTAGCCTCGCTTTGAAAATGCCCACAACACTAAGTTTGATACGACAAGAAAGCCCTTGATCATATCTATCCAATGGTGTAAAACTTGTTTAGATTGAGCAAGTATTTGGGGTCGAATTGACCAGTTGTAACTTGTGTTTTTTTCTGTGCACAACAATCCCATAGGTAGGCTTGTTGAGTTAGCTTCGGAGCACAGCCGCCTACTTGTCATTTTCGTGTGTGTGTCGGGTCTACTCCCTGACCTCTAGCCTCGCTTTGAAAATGCCCACAACACTAAGTTTGATACGACAAGAAAGCCCTTGATCATATCTATCCAATGGTGTAAAACTTGTTTAGATTGAGCAAGTATTTGGGGTCAAATTGACCAGTTGTAACTTGTGTTTTTTTCTGTGCACAAAAATCCCATAGGTAGGCTTGTTGAGTTAGCTTCGGAGCACATCCGCCTACTTGTCATTTTCGTTATCAAGAAGTCCGGAAGCCGCCCTAAAACTTAGAAATTCGGAGGCAGGTACATGCAAGGATGACTCAGGTACAAACCGCGTCTCTCTAGCATTTTTAGTTCCGGAATGATTCAAGAGCATAGCTGACAGTTTTTATAAGTCCGGGCTTTTTTTTCAATGAATATATTTTTTCCCATTTATCACCACGCGCCGTGTAAATCATGCATTAAATTCACCGAATTTTGGGGTGTGTGTCGGGTCTACTCCCTGACCTCTAGCCTCGCTTTGAAAATGCCCACAACACTAAGTTTGATACGAGAAGAAAGCCCTTGATCATATCTATCCAATGGTGTAAAACTTGTTTAGATTGAGCAAGTATTTGGGGTCGAATTGACCAGTTGTAACTTGTGTTTTTTTCTGTGCACAAAAATCCCATAGGTAGGCTTGTTGAGTTAGCTTCGGAGCACAGCCGCCTACTTGTCATTTTCGTTATCAAGAAGTCCGGAAGCCGCCCTAAAACTTAGAAATTCGGATGCAGGGACATGCAAGGATGACTCAGGTACAAACCGCGTCTCTCTAGCATTTTTAGTTCCGGAATGATTCAAGAGCATAGCTGACAGTTTTTATAAGTCCGGGCTTTTTTTTCAATGAATATATTTTTTCCCATTTATCACCACGCGCCGTGTAAATCATGCATTAAATTCACCGAATTTTGGGGTGTGTGTCGGGTCTACTCCCTGACCTCTAGCCTCGCTTTGAAAATGCCCACAACACTAAGTTTGATACGAGAAGAAAGCCCTTGATCATATCTATCCAATGGTGTAAAACTTGTTTAGATTGAGCAAGTATTTGGGGTCGAATTGACCAGTTGTAACTTGTGTTTTTTTCTGTGCACAAAAATCCCATAGGTAGGCTTGTTGAGTTAGCTTCGGAGCACATCCGCCTACTTGTCATTTTCGTTATCAAGAAGTCCGGAAGCCGCCCTAAAACTTTAAAATTCGGATGCAGGGACATGCAAGGATGACTCAGGTACAAACCGCGTCTCTCTAGCATTTTTAGTTCCGGAATGATTCAAGAGCATAGCTGACAGTTTTTATAAGTCCGGGCTTTTTTTTCAATGAATATATTTTTTCCCATTTATCACCACGCGCCGTGTAAATCATGCATTAAATTCACCGAATTTTGGGGTGTGTGTCGGGTCTACTCCCTGACCTCTAGCCTCGCTTTGAAAATGCCCACAACACTAAGTTTGATACGAGAAGAAAGCCCTTGATCATATCTATCCAATGGTGTAAAACTTGTTTAGATTGAGCAAGTATTTGGGGTCGAATTGACCAGTTGTAACTTGTGTTTTTTTCTGTGCACAAAAATCCCATAGGTAGGCTTGTTGAGTTAGCTTCGGAGCACAGCCGCCTACTTGTCATTTTCGTTATCAAGAAGTCCGGAAGCCGCCCTAAAACTTAAAAATTCGGATGCAGGGACATGCAAGGATGACTCAGGTACAAACCGCGTCTCTCTAGCATTTTTAGTTCCGGAATGATTCAAGAGCATAGCTGACAGTTTTTATAAGTCCGGGCTTTTTTTTCAATGAATATATTTTTTCCCATTTATCACCACGCGCCGTGTAAATCATGCATTAAATTCACCGAATTTTGGGGTGTGTGTCGGGTCTACTCCCTGACCTCTAGCCTCGCTTTGAAAATGCCCACAACACTAAGTTTGATACGAGAAGAAAGCCCTTGATCATATCTATCCAATGGTGTAAAACTTGTTTAGATTGAGCAAGTATTTGGGGTCGAATTGACCAGTTGTAACTTGTGTTTTTTTCTGTGCACAAAAATCCCATAGGTAGGCTTGTTGAGTTAGCTTCGGAGCACAGCCGCCTACTTGTCATTTTCGTTATCAAGAAGTCCGGAAGCCGCCCTAAAACTTAAAATTCGGATGCAGGGACATGCAAGGATGACTCAGGTACAAACCGCGTCTCTCTAGCATTTTTAGTTCCGGAATGATTCAAGAGCATAGCTGACAGTTTTTATAAGTCCGGGCTTTTTTTTCAATGAATATATTTTTTCCCATTTATCACCACGCGCCGTGTAAATCATGCATTAAATTCACCGAATTTTGGGGTGTGTGTCGGGTCTACTCCCTGACCTCTAGCCTCGCTTTGAAAATGCCCACAACACTAAGTTTGATACGAGAAGAAAGCCCTTGATCATATCTATCCAATGGTGTAAAACTTGTTTAGATTGAGCAAGTATTTGGGGTCGAATTGACCAGTTGTAACTTGTGTTTTTTTCTGTGCACAAAAATCCCATAGGTAGGCTTGTTGAGTTAGCTTCGGAGCACAGCCGCCTACTTGTCATTTTCGTTATCAAGAAGTCCGGAAGCCGCCCTAAAACTTAAAATTCGGATGCAGGGACATGCAAGGATGACTCAGGTACAAACCGCGTCTCTCTAGCATTTTTAGTTCCGGAATGATTCAAGAGCATAGCTGACAGTTTTTATAAGTCCGGGCTTTTTTTTTCAATGAATATATTTTTTCCCATTTATCACCACGCGCCGTGTAAATCATGCATTAAATTCACCGAATTTTGGGGTGTGTGTCGGGTCTACTCCCTGACCTCTAGCCTCGCTTTGAAAATGCCCACAACACTAAGTTTGATACGAGAAGAAAGCCCTTGATCATATCTATCCAATGGTGTAAAACTTGTTTAGATTGAGCAAGTATTTGGGGTCGAATTGACCAGTTGTAACTTGTGTTTTTTTCTGTGCACAAAAATCCCATAGGTAGGCTTGTTGAGTTAGCTTCGGAGCACAGCCGCCTACTTGTCATTTTCGTTATCAAGAAGTCCGGAAGCCGCCCTAAAACTTTAAAATTCGGATGCAGGGACATGCAAGGATGACTCAGGTACAAACCGCGTCTCTCTAGCATTTTTAGTTCCGGAATGATTCAAGAGCATAGCTGACAGTTTTTATAAGTCCGGGCTTTTTTTTCAATGAATATATTTTTTCCCATTTATCACCACGCGCCGTGTAAATCATGCATTAAATTCACCGAATTTTGGGGTGTGTGTCGGGTCTACTCCCTGACCTCTAGCCTCGCTTTGAAAATGCCCACAACACTAAGTTTGATACGAGAAGAAAGCCCTTGATCATATCTATCCAATGGTGTAAAACTTGTTTAGATTGAGCAAGTATTTGGGGTCGAATTGACCAGTTGTAACTTGTGTTTTTTTCTGTGCACAAAAATCCCATAGGTAGGCTTGTTGAGTTAGCTTCGGAGCACAGCCGCCTACTTGTCATTTTCGTTATCAAGAAGTCCGGAAGCCGCCCTAAAACTTAGAAATTCGGATGCAGGGACATGCAAGGATGACTCAGGTACAAACCGCGTCTCTCTAGCATTTTTAGTTCCGGAATGATTCAAGAGCATAGCTGACAGTTTTTATAAGTCCGGGCTTTTTTTTCAAAGAATATATTTTTTCCCATTAATCACCATAGCACTAATTTTTGTACGAGAAGAAAGCCCTTGAAATGGTCCTTCCAATGGTGCTAAACTTGTTTAGATTGGGCAATGATTTTGGGTCAATTTGACCCGTTGTACTTTTGATTTTCTCTGTGCACAAAAATCCCGTCTTCCTAGCATTTTTAGTTCCAGAATGAATCAAGAGTATGGCTGAAGGTTTTTATAAGTCCGGGCTTTTTTTTCAATGTTCACAGCGTGCCGTGTGTATCATGCATTAAATGACCTAAAACGTGGGGGGTGTCGGTTCTACTCCCTGGCATCTAGTCTCGCTTTGAAAATCACCATAGCACTAAGTTTAGTACGAGAAGAAAGCCCTTGAAAATGTCCTTCTAATGGTGCTAAACTTGATTAGATTTAGCAATGATTTGGGGTCAAATTAATCCGTCGAACTTTTGATGTTCTCTGTGCACAAAAATCCCGTAGGAAGGCCTAATGAGTTTGTTTCTGAGCATGAATCAAGAGTATAGCAGAAGGTTTTTATAAGTCCGGGCTTTTTTTTCAATCAATAAATTGTTTTTCTCCAATGTTCACCACGTGCCGTGTGTATCATGCGTTAAATACCCTAAAATTTGGGGGTGTGTCGGTTCCAATCCCTGGCATCTAGCCTCGCTTTGAAAATTACCATAGCACTAAGTTTAGTACGAGAAGAAAGCCCTCGAAAATGTCCTTCTAATGGTGCTAAACTTGATTAGATTTAGCAATGATTTGGGGTCAAATTAATCCGTCGAACTTTTGATGTTCTCTGTGCACAAAAATCTCGTAGGAAGGCCTAATGACTTTGTTTCTGAGCAGAGCTGCGTACTTGTCTTTTTCGGTAGCAAGAACTCTGCAAGCCGTCCTAAAAATTTGAAATTCGTAGGCAGGGACATGCCAGAATGATTCAGGTACAAATTCCGTCTTCCTAGCATTTTTAGTTCCAGAATGAATCAAGAGTATAGCTGAAGGTTTTTATAAGTCCGGGCTTTTTTTCAATGAATAAATTGTTTTTCTCCAATACTCAACACGTGCCGTGTGTATCATGCATTAAATGCCCTAAAAAAAATTTGGGGAGGGTGTCGGTTCCACTCCCTGGCATCTAGCCTCGCTTTGAAAATCACCATAGCACTAAGTTTAGTGCGAGAAGAAAACCCTTGAAAATGTCCTTCTAATGTTGCCAAGCTTGTTTAGATTGAGCAATAATTTGGGGTCAAATTTATCCGTCGAACTTTTGATGTTCTCTGTGCACAACAATCCCGTAGGAAGGCTTATTGAGTTTGTTTCTGAGCACAGCTGCGTACTTGTCATTTTCGGTATCAAGAACTCAGGAAGCTGCCCTAAAACTTTGAAATTCGTATGCAGCGACATGCCAGGATGATTCAGGTACAAATTCCGTCTTCTTAGCATTTTTAGTTCCAGAATGATTCAAGAGTATAGCTGAAGGTTTTTATAAGTCCGGGCTTTTTTTTCAATGAATAAATTGTTTTTCTCCAATGTTCAACACGTGCCGTGTGTATCATGCATTAAATGACCTAAAATTTGGGGGTGTGTCGATTCCACTCCCTGGCATCTAGTCTCGGATTGAATATCACCATAGCACTAAGTTTAGTACGAGATGAAAGCCCTTCAAAATGTCCTTGTAATGGTGCTAAACTTGATTAGATTGAGCAATGATTTGGGGTCAAATTTATCCGTCGAACTTTTGATGTTCTCTGTGCACAAAAGGGTTGGGGTTTTGAAAAGAAAATCAAATTGCACTTTGTTGTAACTTTCTGTATCAGTTGGAAAAGGTGTAGGATAAAGTGTTTGCTCTTGATAATAATGCGATCGAGTTCTGAAAATCTGAATCTTCCAGACATGATGTGAATGTGTGAATGATAAACATTGCATTTATTTTAGTGTCCACAATGTAATGTTACAAAATGCCACTCTCATATGTGACTGTCTGATTCTGTTCATTTTAATATGATGTTTTGAGCTGTTTGTTTGATCAAAACAATGCATATGTAGTTTGTACAGGGAATGTATCTGCAAAATAGTTCATTCTTTAGTTGTAAATCAGGACCATTAATTTAAGGCAACGTTTCTTTTCAGAACCACATGGAAAAAAAAAGTGTTGTGTGCAATGTTATGATCAAAAAACAGTGTTATTGCATAATTATTTAAATGAGATTTGAAGTTTTGTTTGTGTGAAGGTAGTTGTTTGTGTGAAGGTGATTAAAGCCCTGCTTGTAACAAACTATTGTATTCTAGTCTGTTGTGCACTTTGGTGTTCTGAAAATGTTGAAAAGATTTGCAGTTGATAAATATAAAGAAGGACATATCTGATTTGGTCACTTTTTTAGGGCTGTTTAGACATCGTGTACTTTGTTTGTTAAGAAAGTCTATCGGAATCTCCAGTTAATATGAAATATTGTAGTGTGTTTATATTCACCGAGAATAACCCCCCCCCCCCCCCCAATCATGTTATGTATACATGCTGGCCTACCCCTTGGTTTGATTTGTTACTACTGGATCGTTTATTGCCTAGAAATAGTGTAGTTCAACAATTTAACAATGAGCAATCCCCAACACAAATAAACACCAAGTACAGTTGCAAAATACTATTCCAATAGCCATATGCCTATACAGACTTATAGAAATGTTGTGCCATACATATCCTTGACAATTATAAAGGTTTCAGCATCAAAATGTGAATTTTTTGGGGGGTAAGCTGTTTCTATCTGGAGACAGACTATTTATTTTTGGTCAAGTGAGGGCGCTGTTTTTCCTGTATTTTTCTTTATGTTTGAAAATGTGACATTTATCCGTGAGTTCAGATTATAGTGCCACTTGTGAGCAAAAGAACAATGTGATTCTTGATTAGGACATATTATTTATAACTCAGACTATATTTCATGTAGCACCACTCCGGTAGTGCACAAGAATCATTTTATAGAAGGATTTCAGAGCCACGGCCCATGGCCTAAAACGCTTTATGCCAAAAGCCTTTCTCATATTCAATTTTTGGGGCAGGAAATTACCCTTTTTTTTTTAATGTTTTATAATTTTAACAATTGTTTACTGTTATGATTTTTTTTTTATTTTGGCAGTGGACACTATTGGTAATTTTTCAAAAAAAATTCATCATTAAACCTCATTTGGTAGCGAGTAATTGGGAAAGGTATAAAACATTGTGAGAAACGGCTCCCTCTGAAACGGCTCCCTCTGAAGTGACTTAATTTTCGAGTGACAAGGATGTTCTTTTCTTCCATAGTTATCTCGCAACTCCGACGACCAATCAAGCTCAAGGTTTCACAAGTTTGTTATTTTTGCATTGTTGAGATACACCAAGTGATAAGACTGGTCTTTGACAATTACAAATGGTGTACATTGTCTTTAAAGGCATGGGATATCTTTAGTAATTGTCAAAGCTTCTCACTTCTCAAAATATGCTTAAAATAACAAACCTGTGAAAACTTGAGCTCAATTAGTCGTTGAAGTTGCGAAAATGGACAGAAACCAACTGGTTTATAATTTAAACCTAGTTGAACGCAGTTAAACCTAGTCCAAACCAGTTGGTTAATATTGAAAAAGGACGAGTTTGGTCACTATCCTGTTAAACCAGTTAAACCCAAGAATTTTGACCTGGGATAGGTGTACACACACACAAATTTGCGCGATGATGACACCCCCATTGCATCGTCGAAATTTCCAAGAATTTGGAGACCGCTAACTATGCATAGCGCCCTCTGTTGATTGATTGTTACACCCAGACTGCAGAGCGAGTGTCATCAGCAGGGTTTAAAAAACAAAACATAAAACAATCAAATTTTATTTCTTGGGCCAGCCGAAATTACACGAGCTGATGAATAATATTCGGTACCGGTATGCAAATAGTTTATTTTTTTACTGTAGCACTATTGGTAATTGTCAAAGACCAGTTGTCTCACTTGGTGTATCTCAATAAACAGAGGCTATGCACACGTTGCGAGATAATAATGGGGAAATATCCTTGTGATCACACCATGGTCATACAAAGTTGTTTGCTTTCAATTCGAGACATCAAAATCTAATTCTGAAGTCTCGAAATCAAATTCGTGGAAAATTACTTCTGTCTCGAAAACTATATGTTAGAGGGAGTCTAACAATGTTCAATACATCAACAACGAGCTATCCATTACTCGTTACCAAGTGATGGCCACCATTTAATATCTCAAATCACTATTCAACATCACGGACGACTTTTGCACACCTGCACATTCCTGCGCATTTCTTTACATTTTGTTTTTCTGGTATGCAAATTAGGAAAACTTGACCCCAAGCCAAAGTTTTGCTGTGTGAATGAGATAATTATAATACGTGACAGCAATAGTGAGAAGCTGGGCGGGGCTTATTTTCCACTTGAGATCGAAATTTGACATACAGCCATATATAGAGCTATATAGCTCTATGCACAGCATATCGGAAGCGATTCCCCATTGTTATGCAATTATGCGGTTTGTCGAATTGCTCACTTTTTGGAGGTTTCCATTTTTCAGAAAAGTCCTCCACACAAGAGGATGTGCTACAGCTGTGCTCTAAACGCACGTGTTGTACCATGGTTGTACCACCCTTCCAGGAGACATGTTCATACTTTATGGAATTATGCTGTTGCTCATAATTATTTGGGCGAAATTCTGTGTTAATTGGCAAACCGGCTTTGAGAGTTTTACACGAGGCCAGAGAGGGACAAAACTGACCAACTTCAATGTGGAACCGTACTCACGGCTGTGCGAATTCCACGGAGTTTGTATTAACTTTTAGCTGACAGCTGGACTAATTTGATGGACCTATGTTTTATGTAACCGCAGGAGGTATTCGAGCCATCTGTTATTCTACTTATTGGAAGGAATTTATTGTTCTAAGTTGGGCGACAACTGTGTTGAGCTTTGAGAGTTCTACATCGTCGTTGTGGAACTCTTGTCTGTGTGAGTTCCACCGAGTTAGCCTGTCATGGCCTGATGAAAAGTGTAGCTAATGGAGCCATTCGAATACATGGCCAGGTACGGTAGGGGAGCACAGGGACGGACGGATGACCGGGGAGGCCGACACGATCGAGCATGACGGGGAGAGATAGCCAACCACACGGCATGCATTCAGCAACGCGCCTACAGGGGCCCGGGTGCGTGTGTGCGTGCGTGCGTGCGGGTGTTTCAGCAATGGCGAATAGTGTTTCTTCAAATCAAGCCGATTTTCTTCTTGGATCATGGCCCATGAAAGCTAGAAATTAACATGAACTTCAAATACTTAAGACATGATATTTTGGAGAAATATGTGTGATATTTTGTCTCATGATGATCAGCAATATGTCTGTCAAGAAGGAAGTTTTAAACTTCAATCGAGAATTCAAGTTCATTATTTGTCTAATGAGCGATATATCAATTGACAAGTGTTCAAGAAAGCAATGTTCAAGCAAGAAATCTTCAAATACACAGGTATTTTGTTTAGTAAGCGATTGTCAAGATACTCTATTGTTCAAGCTAGAAATCTTCATTGTGCTATTTTTGTTTAATTTTTTTTTTAGTCTTGCCCAATAGCTTTGCCCAAAAGTCTTGCCTGACCAGCTGAACTCTTAAAACCTTAGCATTAGAACCAAGGAAGTGTAAATTTATAAATATATGAACCAAGGATATGTGAACTGAACTGAACTTCATTTTACTTGTTTTTTATTTTTTTTATTTCCTTTTTTTAAGTGGGTGTTTAAATTGAGCCCGGATACATGTCGGAACTTTTGTCCCTGACCAGGATATGTGAACTGAACTTTTGTTTAAATAAATGAATCTTAAAACCTCCTATGAACTTTAGTACCTTGTCAAGGAAAATGTATAACTTCTTTTTATTATTTGTGTGAACTGAACTTCAAAAATTGCAGGCCTAGTGAACTGGACTTCACTTTAAACCCTACCATTACCAAGATTAGAACTAGATTTAATGTGTATCTAACTCTAGCTGTGGCTAAATACTTTAGAAGACCTCCCAGATGTAGCAAGGGCCTTATGTGGGTTGTGGCTTGTCTCAATGGGACTGATATCCACAGTGCACAGTATCAATGTTAGTGTACATTGTACAATAGGGTTGTGAATTTAGAAGTCATTCACTCACTTGATGATGGTATCAGAAAACAAACATGGCTGACCAAATACTATCTGCATCTCCTCAGGATACAGCACTCGTAGAAATTCAGAAAAAGCACAAAGAAAGTCCCACACTCTGAACTCAATTATGATAATTATAATATGCAAGAACATAATGGGAGCTGCACTGACCAAGCAGCCATCAATGTAGGGGGCACTTCCAAGGTTAAACATTGGTCGAGAATGCATAAAAAGGGAATGTGAACTGAACTTCTTTTTGTTTTAAATTTGGGGGTGCGGGGGGGGTAGATTTTATAAGCCTATTATATTAGTGCCTGACCAGCTGAACTCTTAAAACCTTAGCATTAGAACTCTAGTGCCTAACCACGGAAATGTAAATTTAAATTATTTTTAAACTTTTATAACTTAACTTTTCAAATCTTGATATATGAACCAAGGATATGTGAACTGAACTGAACTTCATTTCATTTATTTATTTTTTACTATTTTTTTTATTTCCTTTTATTTTTTAAATTAGTGCTTAAATTTGGCAATGATTTATGAACTTTTTTGCCTGACCAGGCCATGTGAACTGAACTTTTTTGTTTTTTTAACTGAACTTTTCAAGCCTGGTTAAAGGATTCGGGTACTTTTTCAAAATGTCCACGGATTTACATGACCTTTTTTACTGACCTCTTCAAAGCTTGCTTTTTGGCATAGTTTGAACAAACATTGTCTGACCACTCGTCTGGTAGTCTTGTGCTTCACTCTGTTTTTTCTGCAGTAGCGTGCATGTCTTCCTAGCATCTTGTCCCAGAAGTGGCCCCTTATGTTGTGTGCCTGGGCTGGTTATGCGCTTGACACTTGTCTTGCACTCATGCCTCTAGCGTGTCCGTTAATGAGACTGGTATAGCCAGGTTGACCTTCGAGTGGGTGATCTTGTTCTCCACCTCCTCCCTGATGTTGTCACTATCACTAATATCGCTGCAATCACTGTTGCCTCTAGCTGGATGGGGCCCCATCCAGTGGCTGTTGTAAAATGATATTTCCTGTGGTACCTTGATTTACCACACAAAATACCACAGGAATATTAAATACCACAGGAACTTATGTGGTAATGTCTATACAGGCTGGCAAGCAAGGTGTGGGTACAAGTCCTGGTCATGGCATTTCGTTGACCCAGAATCCAGGTGGGTACAAGCTGGGTCCTTTTCAATGATCAAATGTTGACCCGGATTCTGGGTCAAAATGATTTGACCCAGATTCCGGGTCAATGAAATGTAATGACCAGATTCTGGGTCAAAGTGTTTTGACCATGAATCCAGGTCAAGTAAAATTTGAATTGACCCGGAATCCGGGTCATTTGAATTGACCCGGGATCCGGGTCATTTCAAATGACCGGGATTCCCGGATTCCGGGTCATTTTACTTGACCCGGAAATCGGGTCATTTCAAATGACCCGGAATCCGGGTCATTTGAATTGACCTGGAATCCGGGTCAAAACATTTTGACCCGAAATCCGGGTCAAAAATTTGAACAATCAAAAGGACCCACCATGTACCCACCTAGATTCCGGGTCAACGAAATGTAATAACCAGGACTTGTACCCACACATATTATTATTATTACATGGAACCTTTTGAGCATCAGGTGCAAATCTGTCAAAGAGTGATGAGCACGCGAGTGTGAAGCCTTTACGGCATTCTAGATGCTCTGTGGTACAATCTTAGGCCATTTAGAGACCCAATGCCAAAGAATCAGAACAATAGGCCCTAAGCCTTCAAAACATGAGCAGTAGAATTTAGGCCCAGTTTTGGATTTTAGAAATACTTGAACTTTCATTATTAACAAAATAAAAAAGATGGGTATAAAAATGTGCAGTGGATTGTTGCAATGTTGTACGCAAGGTTTGCGGGAAAAGAAAACAATGAACTCAGAGACGTTTCACATGAATGTGGTGTCAAATGGAACAGAGTTAATAACAGTCTTGCGTGCGGAGTTACCTGGGTAAAACTATACCAATATCACTCACACTAGCCACAGAGGCCGCAGAACGGCAATGACAGACAGAGACAGCGTGTTACCGTAAAGTAAACATACAGTAACTACAAGAAAACTAAAAAGTATGGAGATGACACGAACTTATGTGCTCTTATACGACACACGGGTTAACAAAACTGGGGAACATTGTGGTGTCCCCCCCCCCCAGGATTGATGGCAATTTGACGGGACACAGCGTTTTTGGCACAGGGTTTGGCCTTTTTACATATAGTGCAAAACCTGACTATCATGATAATGGGGGTCAAAAGACAGGGGGAACATTTGGTATTGTATCCCCCACCCTTCGAAAATGGGGTGGGGGTACATGTCCCTTCCACTCTTTCAAGGGGGAGGTGCAAATCTGTCAACGATGGAGTATGCGTGTGAGAAGCATTTACGGTGCTGGGTGCCGGCCAGATTAAGGGCCCAGGAAATTTTGCATTTTTTTAGCTGCTCTGTGATGCAATCTAGGGCCAATTTTGAGGGGGGACATTTGATTATAGTGTCCCCCACCCTTTAAAAAGTTGTGTCATCCTTTGTCCCTAGGATTAATGCACATGGTGGGCACACAGGGTTTGGTCTTACATTAGTAAAAACTTGGGCTTCATGATAAAGGTGGTCAAAAAGATGGGGGGTGGGGACATTTGATATTGTGTCCCCCACCCTCCAAAAGATGACAGGGACAATGTCCCCCTGTGTCTCACCCCCCCCCCCACCCCCCTGATTGGCGCCCATGGAAAGGGCCATGGTCATGGCAGAAAAAGGAGCAAGCCTTTACTACATGGTAATGACCGGTGTCATGGTAGATGTCTGTTGTGCTCAAAGTTCCGGATGACGTCACCGGGCATTTCAGCATCCTGTCGTTGTGAGTGTTGGTCTCCCCTGCTTCATATACTGCCGCTGCAAATAATATCCGAGACCTTTTTTTTATGATATGAGTCCTTTTTCACCTGGCAACGCACAACCCTCTTTGGCTTTCTTCTTTGTAATTCATGCTTGATACTCGATTATGTTGTTGCATGCTTTTGAACAATACTGTTATTGACGCTCTACTCTTTCATCGTACGATTTACTCGTTGACACCGCCATGACAGCTAAAATCTACTAAAATCTACCACTTTCGCTTGCTGTATTTGGTCATCCGGAGCTTTTAGCATGCCGGACATCGGAGACTGCGACACCAGGTTGTGGCTGGAAACTATTATTGGAACAACTCGAGGTCCAGTAACAGTATCTAACCAAGGCAGGGTGCTCAACAAGGGTCATTTCAATATACACCATTGTTATGCACTTGTGGTAGTTGATAGTTCAATGTTGTTTATTTTTTGGTTGCAGTGGATCTTGTCAGAATGATGGAGAAGGTGAAGCTTTAGATGACACTGATGATGAAAACAAGGAGGACTTTGCGGAACATTCCCAGATGGTAAGACAATCCAACATCAACTTTCCGTGTTTTGATTAAGAATAAGGTTAAATAATGTAATAATAACAATAACACTAGAGTCTTATAAAAGTTGCTCAAGGTGCTTCAACAAAGAGAGAAAAGAGAGAAGTGTTTGAAGTGATTTGTGATTTTACGAGGCTGATTTGTGTAGCTCCTTTAAACTTCATTGTGAAACTTCATTGTGAAACAAGCAACATTTAATATGTTCATTTTTCTTAGCACAAATATTTACAAACAAAGTTTGTTCGAGACGTTCCTTGATTTTTTTACTGGACTTTTGTTTCCTTTTTTTCTGCAGACATCGGCTAACAATAAAAAAAACTATCAGAGTATTCATCAGATATGCGTACAATTATTTTGAGTAATTACCAATAGTGTCCAGTGCCTTTAGTAAGAGTTTACAAGTTGCTGCGGCAAACAAGGCACCATTGCCAATAACCTTCTCTTAACGATACGTGTTCTGGGTTCTTTTACATGCATTACTAGACAACACACGGGACCAACGACTTGAAGTCCAATCCGAAGGAAGAATCAATACTGGTTAAGTGTCTTACTTAAAGATACAAATGTCATGATTAGGACTTGTACCCACACCCGGCTGACCAGAAACATTAGAGCTTGAGTCCGTCGCACTTGAATGCTCGACCACGAGAGAGAGATCACCGCAATAGTGACACCTGTGTCCATTAGTTGTCTTATTAATTGTGTAGTTTACTATTTGATTGGAGGTGTGTTAGCATTCTGATTTTTGTAGGAAAATAAAAGAGGAAAATCAAATAATAACTTTACTTACACAATTAATAAGACAACTAATGGACGCAGGTGTCATTTCAATTGACCCGGAATCCGGGTCATTTGAATTGACCCGGAATCCGGGTCATTTGCATTGACCCGGAATCCGGGTCATTTCAATTCACCCGGAATCCGGGTCATTTCAATTGACCCAGAATCCGGGTCATTTGAATTGACCCGGAATCCGGGTCAGAACAGTTTGACACGGAATCCGGGTCAAAACATTTGAACATTCAAAAGGACTTGCCATGTACCCACCTGGATTCCGGGTCAACGAAATGTCATGACCAGGACTTGTACCCACACCTGGCTAACCAGAAACACCATAGCTTGAGTCCAGTGCACTTGACCACTCGGCCACTATCGCCTCAAAAGTGACACCTGTACCATTAGTTGTCTTGTTAATGTTGTAATTAATTATTTGATTGGAGCTGTGGTCGCAAAATGATTTTTTAGGAAAACAAAAGAGTGGGGAAGAGGTCTTAAACTTCATTTTGAAACATGCAGGGTCGTACTGGCTGTGTGATAAACTCGACACGTTCTTTTATAGCAAGGCACCGACCGTGTAAAAAGACACCATTTTAAAGTCTCTGATCGGCAGAGAGTCGGTTTGAGTCCTAGTGTTATCGATCTTGAGAGTTTGATGTTTTTACTTTTTTGGTATCACAGTCAACATACTAATGCCCAGGTTAAATATTGACCTTCAAATACATGTATGTTCGTTTTTCTTAGCATAAATATTTACAAACAAAGTTTGTTCAATCGTTGCTTGACTACTTGACTTTTGTTTCCTTTTTTTCTGCAGACTTCGGCCAACAATCAAAAAAAATATCAGAGTATTCATCAGAATGTGTTCAAGCTGGTATGGAAAGATCTGGCTGTATGAGGTAGGTTTTAAGTAGGATTTGAAACTTTGAACGGTAGAAGTATATCTACTATAAAAAGCAAGAGGAGAGAATGCTCCTGCCTTCTGTAAAGTGTCATAGTTGTGAGTTGTACATAATGTGAGTTATGATTTAACAGATTTCGTTCTTTTTTTTCGGGGCTGTGTGTGTGTGTGGGTGTTGGTCAACTTGAAATCAACTTGATGGAACTGCCTACTGTACATGTATGTGCGTGCATAAGCAAGCGTGCATATACTGAACCTACGTATAAGCAGCATGAATATTCACATATTTTTTTATTGCAGTGAATATACAGAACGGCCGAACATTTCCCATGTGGGTGTGGCACATCTACTAAAGATGAAGCCTGCTCTTCAGGGGGACGCGAAGCCTTTAATGGCCTGTGGTCTGGGCCTGCCTTAGAGTCCGGGCCCGCCTAAGGGTCCGGGCCCGAAGTGATTTGTGATTTTATGAGGCTGATTTGTGTAGCTCCTTTAAACTTCATTGTGAAACTTCATTGTGAAACAAGCAACATTTAATATGTTAATTTTTCTTAGCATAAGTATTTACAAACAAAGTTTGTTCAAGACGTTCCTTGATTTTTTTACTGGACTTTTTTTTCTTCTTTTTTTTCTGCAGACTTCGGCTAACAATAAAAAAAAACTATCGGAGTATTCATCAGATATGCTAACAATTATTTTGAGTAATTACCAATAGTGTCCAGTGCATTTAGTAAGAGTTTACAAGTTTGCATTGACCCGGAATCCGGGTCATATGCATTGACCCGGAATCCGGGTCATTTGCATTGACCCGGAATCCGGGTCATTTCAATTGACCCGGAATCCGGGTCATTTCAATTGACCCGGAATCCGGGTCAGAACATTTTGACACGGAATCCGGGTCAAAACATTTGAACATTCAAAAGGACTTGCCATGTACCCACCTGGATTCCGGGTCAACGAAATGTCATGACCAGGACTTGTACCCACACCTGGCTAACCAGAAACACCATAGCTTGAGTCCAGTGCACTTGACCACTCGGCCACTATCGCCTCAAAAGTGACACCTGCGTCCATTAGTTGTCTTATTAATGTTGTAATTAATTATTTGATTGGAGCTGTGGTCGCAAAATGATTTTTTAGGAAAACAAAAGAGTGGGGAAGAGGTCTTAAACTTCATTTTGAAACATGCAGGGTCATACTGGCTGTGTGATAAACTTGACACGTTCTTTTATAGCAAGGCACCGACCGTGTAAAAAGACACCATTTTAAAGTCTCTGATCGGCAGAGAGTCGGTTTGAGTCCTAGTGTTATCGATCTTGAGAGTTTGATATTTTTACTTTTTTGGTATCACAGTCAACATTTACTAATGCCCAGGTTAAGTATTGACCTTCAACTGTGTTCACTTTTCTTAGCATAAATATTTACAAACAAAGTTTGTTCAAGACGGTCCTTGCTTTTTTTATTGGACCTTTGTTTCCCTTTTTTCTGCAGACTTCGACTAACAATCAAAGAAACTATCAGAGTATTCATCAGAACCTGTTCAAGCTGGTATGGAAAGATCTGGCTGTATGAGGTAGGTATTAAGTAGGATTTGAAACTTTGCATGGTGGAAGTATTTCTAAGAGAGGCTTGCGGTAAAACCATGTGAATATCTCTTTATGAGTAGTGCTGAGAAGAAACGATGGCTTTCTCCTGAAGACTATCGGAGCATACTGATCAGTATCTACCTGTTCTTTCCAGAACCAACACTACTCACAAAGAGATATTCACATGGGGAAGGTTTTTTTCTCACATTCAAAGAATTGTTCAAATTTTGAGTTTTGTGATTTTGTATTCGATTTATTACATGTTAAGTTTGCATCAGAGATAAAGAATATTTTTTTGGTTTCACCCATATGCTGATGTGTTCAAAACACTGTATCCTTCCAGGTTCCTGTAAAAAGAATTCATGTTCTAGGGGTATGATAAAGTGCTATATTTATTGTTGTTTTGTTTTGACGATTCTTTTTCATCATCATCATAATTTGGCAAAGACTTGAGCCGTGGCCTCCCTCATCCTCAACTTGTAATGGCGGTGCACTCCTGGAGTTGCAGCCACCAACTGCTCTCTTTAAATCGCTTCTCTTTTCAGCTCTCCTACACTCCTACCATTCCACTCTCTCACAATGTGTCTCCATTGTCTATTCTTAAATGCTACAATATTAGTAATGTTTTGTTCTCTTGCATCCCTTGGACATAGATGTTTTCCAAGCAGCAGTTAAAAGCTCCGGTATACGCTACTCCATGGTGAATCTCAGAGATTTTCTGGATAATCGGGTAAGTAACACCCGGTTCAGACAGTCACTGCAGAGTTGTGCCGAATAGATTAGGAGCAAATCTGGGTCGACCAATAAAATTCTGGTTATAAACAGGTGAACTTACATTGTTGTTCCGACCAACTGCAACAGTCAATCCTTCCACTTCTCACGTGTCCAGTCACTCCTTACTGTTTTCATGTAATTCAGAATTTTGTTCGGCGCGACTCTGGAGCGCCTGTCTGAAACGGGTGTAATTAAGCGGTTAGGTTGGTGTAGGTCTTGCCCTGCCTTCCACCTCTGGGACCCAAGATCAAATCCTACCGGGGCCCCGGTAGTTCCTATTTGACTTCGTAGGTTTTCCCTGGAATAAGTCTTTTGGGTTCTCATTTGGCTCTATATAGAGCACTGAGAATATATTGTAGCGTTGACCGTTGGTTGCGTTGTACACAGTTTAATGACACAATTGAGGTACAATTAACTGCCTTTTCTGTCCGTTTCTTTGGAGGTTTATTTACACACAACAAGTCATGAAATTACACGAAGCAGAAACCTAAGCCAGAGAAGCGCCCTCTCCAGCGAGCAGACCCGTTCGGCTTGTCTGGGCCACTAGCGTTGCTCCGAAGGGGAGTCGTGCTGGCGCCCCCTAGTGGTCAATCGGCATCGCCGCTAAAATATATCCAGATCCAAAGGTTCTTGGACAGTGCTGCAGTGTATGCAGACTCAGTGATCTATTTATAGAATATGATGACATTGTTTCACGCGAGATCTCGTTGTATGAGAGCTCTTTTTTTTCTTTCTTTCTTTGTGATCATGTGAATAAAACCCGGGTATTTGACGCAACGTTACACCCATTTCCTTGTCTGTTTTTACCTATTTTGAAGACATATGAACACAACAGTTTATACAAAAAGCTTATAGAAAGGGCCATGGTCATAGCAGAAAAAGTATAAGGAACCAGTCTTCACTGCATGATAATGACCAGGTTGGTGGCTGAAAACTGTTATTGGATCAACCCGAGGTCCATTAACAGCTTCCAACCAAGGCAGGGTTTTCCACAAGGGTCATTTCAATATACCTACCCAAGTCATTACAATGCAGTGAAGATCGGCTCCTCACACTGTTACTGCCATGAACAAATACCTTTAATAAAAAGAAAGACAAACAATTGTAAAAATGGTAACCAACATTATGGTCTTTTTTTTTCGTCGAAATTTGTTATGATTTGTCTGCTATTTTTCAAGGACCTTTTTTAGGCTGTGTAATGTTTGCATGGGATGTTATCTCTCACACAAATTTAACTACTCATGCTTATTTGCAAGAACCAGACTATGAGCTTCAGCACCATAAATATGACAACTTGGGTTGCTGTTTTGCTTTATTATGTTGTTTTCATGAACATACCAGCTACGTTAAAACTCATTCATTGTCTGCACATTCACGCATACTTGTGGTATATGCACAAGCAGGCAGCACAATCTTCTCTTGCAATAAAAAAGATCACACAAACACTATTCTCAAGGAGAATTTCTCAATTTGTCTTTCTCATTACAGAGTATAACGTACAGAAGCGTCAGCAAAACAAAGAAGCTCAAATTTAAAGGCAGAAGCTCTCAAGAAGCTGTCATCCGTCCAACCAGCTGAAGTTTCAATAGTTTGTCTTCATCGTCTGGCTCCCAGACTTCTATTTATCTAGTTGAAATTTCCAAGCGTTGCAGTTTTGAGGTGCACTGATCTTTTTTCATAAATGTACATTGGCCTTACCTTGTGTTGTGTGCTTGCCTGATTATTTGTTTTCGCTAAAATGCCCCAATATTCAAAATGATTTCTTTGAACAAATTTTGACAGGTTATGCTTTTTTGAAAATGAAAAAGGTTAACCGCAACAGCTCTTGTAAAATTACCAGGCCTGATACTTCACAGATAAGAGGTAACAAAAGCGATTGTCTCCATGCCCCCTGGTCATTGCCTTGGTGACCTTGAAATGCTCCAGTTGATCTTTAAAATTTCCTCATAGGGTGCCCAAGGAGAAAATGACTTGGTGCCTTTGCCCTTTCAAAAACGAAGCATACATGCATAATGACTTTTCAGTGCCTTTAATAAAGTTTGGAATTGTACTTTGATTTTAAGGCTGCAGTGCTTGATACTTTATTTAGTGCGTTAAAAGAATGTCATAAATGCCAATTTTTATAAGGGCTTCTGGAAAAATCAGACACTCTTTATATCTGGCTGTGCTCCAGGTTCATATGGGTTGTTGTGGCTTGCTGCCGCATGCACCCTTGCATGTCAGCAGCTCAAACCCGTTTCAGTTGCATCCTTTAAAATTCAGCTTCTCAGCTGATTTTAAAGAATGATTAGCCCCTCAAATTATGAACAGTTATATTTATTTATTTTTGGATAGCTCTGTTGCTCAAAAGTACTGCCTGTCAAACAAACATTCCACCACTTACGCAACCACTGTTTGTGAGATCTGGCCCAAATTTTATAGAGCTGCTTAAAGCAAATAACCGTTACAAATTTTCTTAGCAGTATACAAGTCACAGATGAGACATGTGGAATGGTATTTTGTCAAGTAACCCTATTCCGGTAAGTTACTATTTTGTTCTTTTTGTAGCTTCTTTTTTGCTTAAGCAGGTCTATGAAATTGAGTTCTAGGTACTTATGCTTCTCACTTTAGCATTGTAGTTCTACAATGAAAACACATCCTTTCTGAATGTTTAAAGTGTAGTTGACGTGATTAACCAGACTCCGATTTCATAGACCTGCTTAAGCACTAAAAGTAGCTAGGCACAGCAACCTTTTGCTCACCAGATTATGGTTTCCCGCCAAAATACCATGTCACATGTACAATTTGTGACTGGTATCCTGCTTGCCTAAGCAGGAAATTGTTGAGCAAAAATAAATGTCTGCTTAAGCAGCTCTATGAAATTGGGCCCATTATAATCATGGTAATCTTGGTTGCACCGTTTTGGGAGTAAATGTCCCCCATGTGTTAAATACACATTCACCTTTTGAGATAATTTGGTTGACACTATAGAGTGACCAAAAAACTCTGATTTGCAGAGTCAAACAGTTTTTAAACTCTTCATTGAGACTTAAAGGCGGGGACTTTTCTGCCACATTTTTTTTTTAAATCCAACCCATTCTCCTTTCGGACTTTGTTTCCACCTCTTTGTGCCTTTATGTATTAAAGGCAGTGGACATCAAAATAATTATTAGCATAAAACCTTACTTGGTAACGACAATTGGGGAGAGCTTGGTAGTATAAAACATTGTGAGAAACGGCTCCCTCTGAAGTGGAGTAGTTTTCGTGAAAGAAGTAATTTTCCACGAACTTGATTTTGAGACCTCAAAGTTAAGAATTTGAGGTCCTGAAATCAAGCATCTGAAAGCACACAACTTTATGTGACAAGGGTGTTTTTTTCTTTCATAGTTATTTCGCAACTTTGACGAACAGTCGAGCTGAAATCTTCACAATCTTCATGGCTTTAAACTGGACACTATTGGTAATTGTCTAAGACCAGTCTTCTCACTTGTTGTATCTCAACATATGCATAAAATAACAAACCTGTGAAAATTTGAGCTCAATAGGAGACTTTCCAACGCTAGGCGGCAGCAGACATACCGGGTAAATTTCCATTGCTTACGTAGTTCTGAACATGCGCATAATTCTGAGAACAATGGATTTACCCGGTAAGTCTGCTGCCCTCTATCGTCCCAGAAAGTCTCCCATTGGTCGTCGATGTTGCGAGATAATAATGAAAGAAAAAACGTCCTTGTCACAGGAAGTTACTTCGATCAGAGGGAGTCGTTTCTCACAATGTTTTATACAATCAACAGCTCCCCATTACTTGGGTTTTATGCTGATATGTTTTTATTTTTAGTAGTTACTTATAGTGTCCACTACATTTAATCAAACTGTTTTTGTATGACACCACATTGATTTCATTTGCAAGTTTACAAAGAAATGTTCATTAAGTTTTATTGGTATGAATACAGATGTACGTGTAGAAGAGGTTTCCTTCCATTCAATTCACAGTTAAAAACACATTTCTATCAAAGTTACCTCGAAAATGTGAAAATTAAGTCATACCAAAAAGTGGATATGATTTTTATTTGTAATAGTGGGGGAAAAAAGGTTTGTACAAGCATCATCAAAATTTGTGATTGATTTGTTTTATATCAAGTTGGTATTTGGTTATATTGCACGTTAATCCGGAGGTTGTTGGTTCGAATCCCACTCAAGTCAATTCTTTGTTCAACCCCAAAAATCATTTCAACATTGAGAAGTATTATTATTATTTAAACATTGAGAATGACTTCTGTTTGACAGGTTGTACGCAGCACAGCATTGACCCACTGGGCTACAACACTGGATGTTAGCCACAAGGGCACCTCATTGCAGTCGGCACAGCCGGTGAGTTGACATTTTAACTGGGTTGTTGTTTGTTGTAGTTGTTTGTTGTTTGTTAGAGGAGAGGTTTAAAGGCATTGAAGACTATTGGTAATTACTCAAAATAATTGTTTCGTACTCCAGATGAGTGAGAAACAGCTCCCTCTGAAGTGACGCAGTTTTTGAGAAAGAAGTAATTTTCCATGAATTTGATTTAGAAACCTCAGAATTAGATTTTGAGGACTCGAAATCAAGCATCTACAAGCACACAACTTCGTGTGACAAGGGTGGTTTTTTCTTTTGTTATTATCTCGCAACTTCAATGACCAATTGAGTTCAAATTTTCACAGGTTTGCTATTTTATGCATGTGTTGACAATGGTTGAGATACACCATGTAAGACTGGTCTTTGACAATTACCAATAGCGTCCAATGTCTTTAAAGCCACCTGCTGCCACTACCTGCCGAAGGTCTGCTTTTTGGGGGAGTCAATTTGCATACATCTGGTACATCTCCTAAAACGCCCACTTCCAAGTAAGCTCAGGGAAAGTTATTCCCAAAATGGCGCATGAAAGATCAATTGGGCAATGACAAAACGTGAATCAAGTCATTAATCTTCTATTGCTGATAACCAAAAAAATCTGTCCTTTTTTAATACTGAACCACTGAAAAGCTCGTGCTTAGACACATTGGTGTAAAGGTAAAACTAAAGTTAATCATCTTTTTTCCCAGACACAAATTTAATATCTATCATGTCTATTATATTATTGCGATACCCCCTGCTAAAAACATAGGATTTAAACTGCCTCTGATTACTGCCAATCTTGGTGCTCTAGAATTGCAAGGGTCGTGGGTGCGAATCTCACCTGAGTAAAATGCCTGTGATTTGTTCAGAGTACTGAGTATACAGTGCTAACACACATCGGTGTATGAGGGTACAACAAAAATCAAAATTAATATTTGTTATCCCCATGCAGATTTAACATCGATATATATTTGGTTTTGCGGTAACACCATGTGTGTATCTACTAGCCAGGTAGAGTTTGTTCTTAGATAACTGTCTGCACTGGATCCTCCGAATCCCTTTAAATAAGCCCACTTCTCTCTTATCTCTTTAGTCTCCTGACGATGACTAGATCAAGCTAGTCGAAAGTTGAGAACAATTCAAGAACTGACTCCGCGGTAGTACAGTTAATTACGATCCTATAAGCTAAAGTAGTAGTCCCAGCCAATTTCGTATACCTTCCGCCTGGGTAGTAGTTTTAACAGGACAGTTCTTTTCGGAACTGAGAAGTCTCTCGAACATTCGATAAATCTACTCCACAGTAGTAGAATAAAGAAAGACAGTTCTCTAAGAACAAAAATACTCTACCTGGCAAGTAGATACACACATGGTGTTACCGTAAACCAAATAAATATTGATACCTCACCATTTAATGCCTCAAATCCTATATACATGTACAGATTTAACATCTATTACACTGAAACACTTGTTTGATATCTTTTTTTCCAGAGCGGCTTCTCAAGGTGGTTGACTATCATGAGAGTAGTTTCCAAGACTTTGTCAGACACAATGATGCCGTTCAGCTTGTCCGCTTTACACCCTCTGGCAAACAGGTCTTCACTGTAGCATACAATCAGATACTGGTGTGGGAGGTTGTGGTGTAAATGGAACGGTAACCATTGAGCTAGTCAGGGCCCAATTTCATACAGCTGCTAAGCACAAAAATTGCTTAGCATGAAATATTTGCCTTGATAAAAACAAGATTTTTACCAACAAATTACCATGTGATTTTCAGGTAAGCAAACAACAGCTAAATACCAGTAACAAGCAATTTGCAACAAATGGAAATTGGGTTGGTAATCCTGTTTTATCAAGGAAGAAATGTTATGCGTAGCAATTTTTCGTGCTTAGCTGCTCTATGAAATTGGGCCCAGGTGTGTGAGCATGTCTTGACTATAAACACCACCGAGGGCTTTTACCAAAAGGAATCTGGTGTGTTCACAGATTCAGGATGTCCTTCGTCAGGTTAAACAACCTCTGACTGACACCCCCAGACAAAGATATTGACCAAATAGCGAGATCACTTTAGCTCAGTTTGTAGAGCACCGGGAATTAATCCAGAGGTCGGTGGTTTAAGTCCTGCTCATTTCTTTGTTCAACCCCAATTTATGTTATTTGTAGAATCTGACTTTTTAAGTCAGCCTGGTGAAGAAATTCTGCTGTTACTTTTTCTATAATATAACAAAAACCTGCTTTTTGATCTACTTCTCTAGTGCTGAGAACACTGTTCCTAAAAGCTCAGTGGAATCTATAACTCCAGGTGTTACCGTACAGGTGGAAAAGCCATAAATTCAACATACATCAGCAGAATTTGTATCCAACATAGTTTCAGAGCTTTTTGTGAGCAATGACTCTCATCCCTGAAAGAGATTTGATTTAAAGGCAGTGGACACATGTTGGTAATTACTCAAAATAGTTATTATCATAAAACCTTACTTGGTAACGAGTAATGGGGAGAGGTTGGTAGTATAAAACATTGTGAGACTTGGCTCCCTCTGAAGTGACGTTGTTTTCGAGACGGAAGTCATTTTTCACGAATTTGATTTTGAGACCTTAAGTTTAAGCTTGGGCGATATCGATTTATTTTATTCCAATATATCGCCGACAATATATCGCGATATTCGATATAATCGCGATTAATGAAATTTGACATCATCAGTCTTCAAACTTCAAGTGAAAGTTGTAGAAGAGACAGTCATAGCTTAAGAGAGGTGTTCTAATGACCTATTCTTCTGGTTTTACTCCAAACCTATGGGGTGCAAGATGTCTCAGCTATCGCGATTATCGTGATATATCGCGATATATCGATATTTCGATTAAAACCAAATCCATCCGATATCGAAATCTTTTCCAAATTAATATCGCGATATTCGATAATATCGTGATATCGCCCAAGCTTACTTAAGTTTAGAATTAGAGGTCTCGAAATGAAGCATCTGAAAGCAAACAACTTCGTGTGACAAGGGTGTTTTTTTCTTTCGTAGTTATCTTGCAAGTTCGACGACCAATCAAGCTCAATTTTCACAGGTTAGTTATTTCATGCATATATTGAGATACGGCAAGTGAGAAGGCTGGTCTTTGACAATTACCAATAGTGTCCAGAGTCTTTAACTAACTGTCGGCTCACTTTGATTCATTTGTGTTGATCCAATAGACACAGGGCCCAATTACTTAAACCCTTGGTCTGTCTGTTGCAGCGAGATAGTCGAGTCGTTGTGGTGGCGTAATGATTCAGGTTTCTGCGATCGAATACTGCTCGTGTGAGATCACTGCTCTCGCGCGAAGCTGTCGGCTGCTGACTACTTCTTCGTAGTCGTGAGAGCAGTAGCCTTGCGGGGCCAGCAGTCTGACGAGAATACCGCCAGTGTTGCGAAAATCAGGGAGACTTGCCACAAGTCTACCAAATGCAGGGACAGACACAATCACCTTATTACTGTACCTTTTTAGATCACATGATTTCCTTGTGATTAAGTATCTACAATCTAATTGTATATTTTGTAAATTTGTATATCTTTGTGAACAGATCCTTTGTGTGTGTGTTTAAACGGAAGGTGTCAGTTTTTGTAATCGCTTCTAAATTTAATGGCAAAAAAATTTACTCGGTTAGAAGTACAGCAGCTTTCTATAGTATATAAAAGCATTTTGAGGATCATCAAGTCAGTTTTTATTCCCCAAAAAATTTATTGTGGATCCCAACTACAGATTATTCTTCCTGCGTGGTCATAATAGATCGATCCACTAAGCTCCGCCCCATTGCGTATTGACCAATCACAACGCAAATAAGGTCCGACATGCGTGCGCGTATTATGGCGCGTGCAGCAGAGTTGTGCAGAAAGGCATTGGAGAGCCCAACGTGTTCTTGCTCACACGTGTGTCGTGGGCGGAGCCTACTGGATCGGTCTATTGCAGCAGATTTACAGCAGTCTCCAAAACGCAACCACCTTTTGAAATAACATTAAGTCAATCACAACTTAAACGCTGCCAAAACATAGGATTCGAACTGCCTCTAGCTACCGGGCAACCTCGTAAGTCTAGTTGGTAAGACACTGCTCTAGAATTGCAAGGGTCATAGGTTCGAATCACACCCGAGTAACATGCCTGTGATAGTTTTTCACAGGACTCGGGAAAGTACATGTACTGAGAATTAACACACATCGGTGTATGGGTAAAAAACCAAAATTAATAACTTCAGCATTTTCCTCCAACATTGTTCAAGTACGTCTCTTTAAAGACAGTGGACACTATTGGTATTTGTCAAAGACCAGTCTGCTCACTAAACAAATCTAAACATATGCATAACATAACAAACCTGTGAAAATTTTAGCTCAATTGGTTGTCGAAGTTGCGAGATATAAATGAAATAAAAAACACCCCTGTCACACGAAGTTGTGTGCTTTCAGATGCTTGATTTCGAGACCTCACATTCTAAACTTGAGGTCTCATATTGATCAAATTCGTGGAAAATTACTTCTTTCTCGAAAACTACTCCACTTCAGAGAGAGCCGTTTCTCACAATGTTTTATACTGTCAACCTCTCCCCATTACTCGTTACCAAGTGAGGTTTTATGCTGATAATTATTTTGAGTAACTACCAATAGTGTCCACTGCCTTTAAAGACAATGGACACCAAAATGGTGTTTTCAAAATGCTTTATAGTATCCAAAGCTGCTTCTAACCAAGTAAGTTTTAATTGGTGTTAATTCTCAGAGTCATTACTAAGCGTACACAAGCCCTTTAACAAAATAAGTATTCAAAAATGTAAGTACCATGGAAAGAAAACATAGTGCCCGGTATTGGGGCTTTATGTAAATAGGTAATTGTTCAGTTTCTTGTAACTTATTCCATTCTGGCGTCAATCCTAACTGATATTCCAATGTCAAATATATTTACTTTGAATTATTAGCTTACTTTATATTTTAAAGTTTTGTATGCAGTGATGTAGCCCCCCCCCCCCTACAATTTGGTACAATCCTGGCAAGGTACAGTCTGGATAAAACGAATTTTGGTTTGAGTCATTTATAGCTTCTCCATTGTTCACACAATCCATCTTCATCCGTAGATTTGCTCAATGGATTTGATTTTTTTGGACTCTAATGTAAAAATCAGTTTGATGTTCTTCATTTTTAACTGGTATTTTATTTCAGTTAATATTTATTTTACTGAATGGTGGAGAATATACTGTGCTGATCCCTTGCACTATTGCATTGATACTCTATCTGTTTTGCACCCAATACCCAATAAGGTAATCTCTACCTGTCTAACCTCTATAAAGTATTTGTAAATGTATTAATGAAATGTTGTACAGAATACACAATTCGTTGCTGAATGTGTTGATATGAATAAATTCCCACGCTAGAAAGCAACTTCATGTTTGTTAGTGTGTTTCCTCTTGACAAGCGGTATTATCTCTGAAAAGACTTCCCCCAAATTGTAGAATTTTTACATCAACAACTGTGGACCAACATTATGTTTCTGTGTTTATACCATTTAAATTCCAATCAATGAGTTTTCTTAGACTACAAAAGACAGCCACCCCCGAGAAGTGTGCTTAACACCATGGGCGTCAATCAGGGGAGGGACAGGGGGACAAGCCCCCCCCCCCCACACACACACACACTTTTGAAGGGGGGGGGGGGCACAATATCAAGTTGTTGCCATCCCTCCCTGCCCTTGCCATGTTTTTGACCACCTTTATCATGAAGCCTTAGTTTTGCACTGTGTAAGACCAAACCCTGTGTCGCACCATGTGCATTAATCCTGGGGGCAAAGGATGACACAACTTTTTGAAGGGTGGTGGACACTTATCAAATTTCCCCTCAAAATTGTCCCTATATTGCACCTCAGAGCATCTAAAATGCAAAATTTTCCCGGGCCCTTGATCGGGCCCACACTCATGCCGTAAAGGCTTCTCACACGCATGCTCCATCGTTGACAGATTTGCACTTCCCCCTTGAAAGAATGGAAGGGCCGTGTCTCCCTACCCCACCCCACTACATTTTCGAGGGGTGGGGACACAATATCAAATGTCCCCCGTGTGCCGTGTCTCTGGTCCACCTTTATCATGAAACTCATGTTTTGCACTGTGTAAGACCAAACCCTGTGTCCCGTCATTGCCCTCAATCCTGGGTTTGGGGGGGGGGGGGCACACAATGTTCCCCAGTTTTGATAACTCGTGTGTCTTAATGCTACTCTCACACTTGGGCGAATATGAATGTTTGAAATTCGCGATGAATTCGCCCAAATGTTGCGATTTGATAGTGAATATGTTCTCGGTCGTCCCTAAACCCCTCCTTACCAATATCTTACGCATAATACGCACGCTTTACCAACAGTACCAATGGCTTACCAAATACTTACGCAAATCGATGGCGAATTACCGTCTTCACAACATTCGCTGAATGTACGGAAGCGCTTCGTATTGCCCCTTCTCACAGAGTGGCGAATGTGAATAATTTGAATATTTGAATATTTGAATTTCGCGTTGAATTCGTCCAAAATGGCGGTTGAAAAGTGACTATTTGCATCTCGGTCTCACCAGCTTGATCGTCCTCGGTCGGCCCTCTTCTTACCAATATCTTACGAATATATTACGAATGCTTAACCAACGCTTGCCAGTGCCTTTGCGAACGTTGCAAACGCTTACGCACGCCTTACCAACGTTACCAATGCTTTCGAAAATCACGCCGAATGACCGTCTTCGCAACATTCGCTGAAATTTACAAACCGGTTTGTCAATTGAGTGATCTTCGTGTAAGGAGGTGGGGAATAATTTGTGAAGTTTCCGAATTTGTTATTAACGCTTACGAAGACACGGCGAATATTGCGAAGCTTGAGCGATTGTCAACTTCCGATAGCATATTCGCTGGCATATTCGCCGTGTGAGAGCAGCATTAAGTGACCGATCTTCGTAAGGAGGTGGAGAATGACTTGTGAACGTAGTGAATTAGTGGCGAATGTGGCGAAGTTTGAGCGACTGTTCAATATTTCCGTTCGTAAGCACATTCGCTAGCATCGCAGAGCATCTACAATGCAAAACTTTCCCGGGCCTCCCATCTGGGAGGGTGCCATCACCCCCAGACTCCCTAGATTGCCACAGAGAGCATCTACGGCCTAAAAAAAACGTATCTTATTAAAAATCTTAGGTCAGGTATCACCCACGGTTAAAAATAGAGCATGACGCAACTTGTCAGGGTCGGGGGTCATCTCCAGGGAAACCGTGTCTGCACTAGTTGCGATAACGTAACCCTCCTCCCGACGGCCGCCAGGCCGGAGGGTTACGAGATTATTTTGATCGGCAAATGACAATCTGGTTCAACACGTATAATTTTGACAGCTAGTCACCAGATTTGCCCCATTTTTACCACTTTCAAAAATCATGACACTTAATCCTCAATCAATGTCTAATGAACACTCACAGAAAAAGGACAAAAACTTACCAGACCCCGGAGCAATTTCCCAGGTTTATATATTTTGAACTTGTCGCATCGCTTTGCAAACGCTTTATTTAGGCACAACGCCTGCAATTCCTATATCGTTGACTTTATCCAAGAGTTTGAAATAATATGTATTTATCCGGAGGATTGCGCTGATATAATGTGTAACCGATGAGCTTCAAAACTGAAATTTATTCAAGAAATCACCACAATACAAGGAAGGACAATTAATGACTAAATTGGTGACAGTAATACTTATTTTTAATAGGACAATGAACCATTGAATACAATAACATTGGGATATCAAGCATTTTGTTGAAACTGTTTGTACATTGTAGTTCCCGCTGACCCAGCTCGTAGTTTCTAGTGTCTACCATCCTTTTATTACAATTTTTTCTAATGCAAGTTTACTCCACAAGACTTACTTTTTAATAAATAAATAGTAATTTGGCGGGATACAACCACGTGTTAATCTCTGAAAAGAGCCGGTTTGGTCACGACGTTTCGGTACTACACACTGCTCGTCTTCAAAAGAATCAAGTTGTACGATCTTGTGTTATATAATTATAGGGTTTTCTAATTAACCTCAGAATATTATGATTTGACGTTTTAATGTAATACCGTAATCACCATTGTTTAATTAATCCCCAGTTAATAACTGCGCCATAATTGCTTTTTGAGATTATTGTAGAATGGCTACTTCAGGGGGCTATTGTAATTATCGGCTGTTAACCCAAATTAAATGCCATCAGGGCAAAACATTTCATAGAGCTGCTTAGGCATAACTTAATTATTGATTAAAGGCAGTGGACACCTTTGGTATTGTCAAAGACCAGCCCTCTCACATTGGCCGTCCAAGTTACGAGAGAATAATGGAAGAAAACGCCCGTGTTGCACAAGTTGTACGGTGCTTCCAGGTGCTTGATTTCGAGACCTCAATTCTGAAACTGAGGTCTCGAAATCAAATTCGTGGACAAATATTACTTCTTTCTCGAAAACTATGTCACTTCAGAGGGAGCCGTTTCTCACAATGTTTTATACTATCGACCTCTTCCCATTACTCATTAACAAGTAAGGTTTTATGATAATAATTATTTTGAGTAATTACCAATAGTGTCCACTGCCTTTAATACTTTGAAGTTCACTGCTGTAAGAAGAAATACCAGTCACAAATTGTACTTTTTAATTTGGCGGGTAACCTTATTCTGGTAAGCTGCTTAACTATTATTTTTTTCTGCTGGAGCAGATCGATGAAATTGGGATCAGGGCGCATAAAGAGCCAATAATTAATTTACACGACGGCTCTTGGAGTATAGCGCCCTCTATTGTCGGTAACAGAAAACCGTGGTTCAGCTTAAAAGATGGCGGCGTCCTTAAACCGAATTTGATTGCCAACAACAACCTACTGTACATTCACATTGGACTGCAGCAATAGCCCCATTATCTGAAATTGTGGTTTATCTACAGATACGTTCCCCTGTAGACCACACCTCAGTGGAAACATGAACTCAGGCAAGTAAATAGATTAGAAGTGAATTATTCCTCGTAAGAACTCTTTGAAAGTTTGAATTAATTGTCACGATCAATTGTTGTCATGTGGTCATGACATAATATGATGATAATGGCATGATTGATGATGGTTGTTGAATTGAAATTTGAACACTGTTGAATGGAATTTACTTTATTTTTCCTCCACTTCAAGTTCACACTTCCATCCACCAGATCAAAATAAATTAATTTCTTTCTATATCTAAAGTCATCAATCAATCAATACAATTACAACACAGACCAAGTGTAACTGGGGCGCTGTATTCCTTTATAGAAATTTTGACATTATCGGTCATTGTACGTGTATTTGTACTATTGTTTGTAGGCCTAAGCCTATTCGGATAACTTTCCGTATGGCGCCACCACTTTTTCACTCATTTTTACAAAAAGGGATATCTTATAATAATATTGAGGTAAATTAGATACTATTATTTCATATCGAATGAAAAAGTGGTGGCGCCATACGGAAACATTTCCGCTTATTTTTCCGCCTTTTTCGAAATTAATGTTAAAATTTCGAAAAAGGAATCAGTGCCCCAGTTAACACATCCAGTTCCCTGCCACCACTTTTCATGCAGAAAATTGTAATTTTTGACGATGTTTTTTAATTTCACTCAACAAAAAGGAAATACAAGCATTATGAATGTATATTGAGTAGGTTGGGGAAAGCTTTAGTTGTACAGTACACAGGAAACTTCAGTTCTGGCTGGCTAACGGTCATAAAACTTTCACTCATCAACGCTGATTTGAAAAACGTATAGCGTTAAGAAGGCCCTAAATAATTATGTGACCCCTACATAAGGC
>NC_047078.1:8931875-8966524 GCF_902459465.1 Asterias rubens
AGCTTGATCTAGTCATCGTCAGGAGACTTAAGAGATAAGAGAGAAGTGGGCTTATTTAAAGGGATTCAGAGGATCCAGTGCAGACAGTTATCTAAGAACAAACTCTACCTGGCTAGTAGATACACACATGGTGTTACCGCAAAACCAAATATATATAGATGTTAAATCTGCATGGGGATAACAAATATTAATTTTGATTTTTGTTGTACCCTCATACACCGATGTGTGTTAGCACTGTATACTCAGTACTCTGAACAAATCACAGGCATTTTACTCAGGTGAGATTCGCACCCACGACCCTTGCAATTCTAGAGCACCAAGATTGGCAGTAGCCAGAGGCAGTTTAAATCCTATGTTTTTAGCAGCGGGTATCGCAATAATATAATAGACATAGATATTAAATTTGTGTCTGGAAAAAAGATGATTAACTTTACCTTTACACCAATGTGTGTAAGCACGAGATTTTCAGTGGTTCAGTCAAAAAGGGCAGATTTTTCCTGTTATCAGCAATAGAAGATTAATGACTTGATTCACGTTTCGTCATTACCCAATTGATCTTTCATGCGCCATTTTGGGAATAACTTTCCCTGAGCTTTTTAACTGTGAATTGAATGGAAGGAAACCTCTTCTACACGTACATCTGTATTCATACCAATAAAACTTAATGAACATTTCTTTGTAAACTTGCAAATTAAATCAATATGGTGTCATACAAAAACAGTTTGATTAAATGTAGTGGACACTATAAGTAACTACTAAAAATAAAAACATATCAGCATAAAACCCAAGTAATGGGGAGCTGTTGATTGTAAAAAACATTGTGAGAAACAACTCCCTCTGATCGAAGTATTTCCTGTGACAAGGACGTTTTTTCTTTCATTATTATCTCGCAACATCGACGACCAATTGAGCTCAAATTTTCACAGGTTTGTTATTTTATGCATATGTTGAGATACAACAAGTGAGAAGACTGGTCTTAGACAATTACCAATAGTGTCCAGTGTCTTTAAAGCCATGTGTACACTATTGGTAATTGTCTAAGACCAGTCTTCTCTCTTGCTGTATCTCAGCATATGCATAAACTAACAAACCTGTGAAGATTTCAGCTCGACTGTTCGTCAAAGTTGCGAAATAACTATGAAAGAAAAAAACACCCTTGTCACATGAAGTTGTGTGCTTTCAGATGCTTGATTTCGGGACCTCAAATTCTTAACTTTGAGGTCTCAAAATCAAATTCGTGGAAAATTACTTCTTTCACGAAAACTACTCCACTTCAGAGGGAGCCGTTTCTCACAATGTTTTAAACTACCAACCTCTCCCCAATTGTCGTTACCAAGTAAGGTTTTATGCTAATAATTATTTTGATGTCCACTGCCTTTAATACATAAAGGCACAAAGAGGTGGAAACAAAGTCCGAAAGGAGAATGGGTTGGAATGACAGATTGATTTTTATGTACGATAAGATAGGTATGATATCAAATTCTTTTTAACTGAGGACTATGCCTAATGTTATAGTCCTAAGTCAGGAATATCTCTGTGAAATCGACCACATGTATTTTCCATACGACTTACAATAATTATGATCCTTTGCATACCTAGCCCATGTGGGTTGGCCCATCCTTCTTCCCAACATAAAATGATACATCGTTGATTAATTTTAATATCTTTTCCAAAAAATCGGGCAGCTAAAGTCTATGTAGGTTGGCTCATTTTACAGCCCTAAATTTAAAGACAGTGTACACTATTGGTAATTGTCAAAGAGCAGTCTTCTCACTTTGTGTATCTCAACATATGCATAAAATAACAAACCTGTGAAAATTTGAGCTCGATCGGTCGTCGGAGATGCGAGATAACTATGAAAGAAAAAAACACCCTTGTCACATGAAGTTGTGTGCTTTCAGATGCTTGATTTCGGGACCTCAAATTCTTAACTTTGAGGTCTCAAAATCAAATTCGTGGAAAATTACTTCTTTCACGAAAACTACTCCACTTCAGAGGGAGCCGTTTCTCACAATGTTTTAAACTACCAACCTCTCCCCAATTGTCGTTACCAAGTAAGGTTTTATGCTAATAATTATTTTGATGTCCACTGCCTTTAATACATAAAGGCACAAAGAGGTGGAAACAAAGTCCGAAAGGAGAATGGGTTGGATTTAAAAAAAAAATGTGGCAGAAAAGTCCCCGCCTTTAAGTCTCGATGAAGAGTTTAAAAACTGTTTGACTCTGCAAATCAGAGTTTTTTGGTCATTCTATAGTGTCAAACAAATTATCTCAAAAGGTGAATGTGTATTTAACACATGGGGGACATTTACTCCCAAAACGGTGCAACCAAGATTACCATGATTATAATGGGCCCAATTTCATAGAGCTGCTTAAGCAGACATTTTTTTTTGCTCAACAATTTCCTGCTTAGGCAAGCAGGATACCAGTCACAAATTGTACATGTGACATGGTATTTTGGCGGGAAACCATAATCTGGTGAGCAAAAGGTTGCTGTGCCTAGCTACTTTTAGTGCTTAAGCAGGTCTATGAAATCGGAGTCTGGTTAATCACGTCCACTACACTTTAAACATTCAGAAAGGATGTGTTTTCATTGTAGAACTACAATGCTAAAGTGAGAAGCATAAGTACCTAGGACTCAATTTCATAGACCTGCTTAAGCAAAAAAGAAGCTACAAAAAGAACAAAATAGTAACTTACCGAAATAGGGTTACCTGACAAAATACCATTCCACATGTCTCATCTGTGACTGGTCTACTGCTAAGAAAATTTGTAACGGTTATTTGCTTATTAAGCAGCTCTATAAAATTTGGGCCAGATCTCACAAACAGTGATTGCGTAAGTGGTGGAATGTTTGTCTGACAGGCAGTACTTTTGAGCAACAGAGCTATCCAAAAATAAATAAATAAAACTGTTCATAATTTGAGGGGCTAATCATTCTTTAAAATCAGCTGAGAAGCTGAATTTTAAAGGACGCAACTGAAACGGGTTAGAGCTGCTGACATGCAAGGGTGCATACGGCAGCAAGCCACAACAACCCATATGAACCTGGAGCACAGCCAGATATAAAGAGTGTCCGATTTTTCCAGAAGCCCTTATAAAAATTGGCATTTATGACATTCTTAATAGTCGCTTTTAACGCACTAAATAAAGTATCAAGCACTGCAGCCTTAAAATCAAAGTACAATTCCAAACTTTATTAAAGGCAATGAAGAGTCTTTATGCATGTATGCTTCGTTTTTGGAAGGGCAAAGGCACCAAGTCATTTTCTCCTTGGGCACCCTATGAGGAAATTTTAAAGATCTACTGGAGCATTTCAAGGTCACCAAGGCAATGACCAGGGGGCATGGAGACAATCGCTTTTGTTGCCTCTTATCTGTGAAGTATCAGGCCTGGTAATTTTACAAGAGCTGTTGCGGTTAACCTTTTTAATTTTCAAAAAAGCATAACCTGTCAAAATTTGTTCAAAGAAATCATTTTGAATATTGGGGCATTTTGGCGAAAACAAATAATCAGGCAAGCACACAACACAAGGTAAGGCCAATGTACATTTATGAAAAAAGATCAGTGCACCTCAAAACTGCAACGCTTGGAAATTTCAACTAGATAAATAGAAGTCTGGGAGCCAGACGATGAAGACAAACTATTGAAACTTCAGCTGGTTGGACGGATGACAGCTTCTTGAGAGCTTCTACCTTTGAATTTGAGCTTCTTTGTTTTGCTGACGCTTCTGTACGTTATATTCTGTAATGAGAAAGACAAATTGAGAAATTCTCCTTGAGAATAGTGTTTGTGTGATCTTTTTTATTGCAAGAGAAGATTGTGCTGCCTGCTTGTGCATATATCACAAGTATGCGTGAATGTGCAGACAATGAATGAGTTTTAACGTAGCTGGTATGTTCATGAAAACAACATAATAAAGCAAAACAGCAACCCAAGTTGTCATATTTATGGTGCTGAAGCTCATAGTCTGGTTCTTGCAAATAAGCATGAGTAGTTAAATTTGTGTGAGAGATAACATCCCATGCAAACATTACACAGCCTAAAAAAGGTCCTTGAAAAATAGCAGACAAATCATAACAAATTTCGACGAAAAAAAAAGACCATAATGTTGGTTACCGTTTTTACAATTGTTTGTCTTTCTTTTATTAAAGGTATTTGTTCATGGCAGTAACAGTGTGAGGAGCCGATCTTCACTGCATTGTAATGACTTGGGTAGGTATATTGAAATGACCCTTGTGGAAAACCCTGCCTTGGTTGGAAGCTGTTAATGGACCTCGGGTTGATCCAATAACAGTTTTCAGCCACCAACCTGGTCATTATCATGCAGTGAAGACTGGTTCCTTACACTTTTTCTGCTATGACCATGGCCCTTTCTATAAGCTTTTTGTATAAACTGTTATGTTCATATGTCGTCAAAATAGGTAAAAACAGACAAGGAAATGGGTGTAACGTTGCGTCAAATACCCGGGTTTTATTCACGTGATCAAAAAGAAAGAAAGAAAAAAAAAGAGCTCTCATACAACGAGATCTCGCGTGAAACAATGTCATCATATTCTATAAATAGATCACTGAGTCTGCATACACTGCAGCACTGTCCAAGAACCTTTGGATCTGGATATATTGTAGCGGCGATGCCGATCGACCACTAGGGGGCGCCAGCACGACTCCCCTTCGGAGCAACGCTAGTGGCCCAGACAAGCCGAACGGGTCTGCTCGCTGGAGAGGGCGCTTCTCTGGCTTAGGTTTCTGCTTCGTGTAATTTCATGACTTGTTGTGTGTAAATAAACCTCCAAAGAAACGGACAGAAAAGGCAGTTAATTGTACCTCAATTGTGTCATTAAACTGTGTACAACGCAACCAACGGTCAACGCTACAATATATTCTCAGTGCTCTATATAGAGCCAAATGAGAACCCAAAAGACTTATTCCAGGGAAAACCTAAGAAGTCAAATAGGAACTACCGGGGCCCCGGTAGGATTTGATCTTGGGTCCCAGAGGTGGAAGGCAGGGCAAGACCTACACCAACCTAACCGCTTAATTACACCCGTTTCAGACAGGCGCTCCAGAGTCGCGCCGAACAAAATTCTGAATTACATGAAAACAGTAAGGAGTGACTGGACACGTGAGAAGTGGAAGGATTGACTGTTGCAGTTGGTCGGAACAACAATGTAAGTTCACCTGTTTATAACCAGAATTTTATTGGTCGACCCAGAGTTGCTCCCAATCTATTCGGCGCAACTCTGCAGTGACTGTCTGAACCGGGTGTTACTTACCCGATTATCCAGAAAATCTCTGAGATTCACCATGGAGTAGCGTATACCGGAGCTTTTAACTGCTGCTTGGAAAACATCTATGTCCAAGGGATGCAAGAGAACAAAACATTACTAATATTGTAGCATTTAAGAATAGACAATGGAGAGACATTGTGAGAGAGTGGAATGGTAGGAGTGTAGGAGAGCTGAAAAGAGAAGCGATTTAAAGAGAGCAGTTGGTGGCTGCAACTCCAGGAGTGCACCGCCATTACAAGTTGAGGATGAGGGAGGCCACGGCTCAAGTCTTTGCCAAATTATGATGATGATGAAAAAGAATCGTCAATACACAAACAACAATAAATATAGCACTTTATCATACCCCTAGAACATGAATTCGTTTTAAAGGAACCTGGAAGGATACGGTGTTTTGAACACATCAGCATATGGGTGAAACCAAAAAAATATTCTTTATCTCTGATGCATGTTAACATGTAATAAATCGAATAAAAAATCACAAAACTCAAAATTGGAACAATTCTTTGAATGTGAGAAAAAAACCTTCCCCATGTGAATATCTCTTTGTGAGTAGTGTTGGTTCTGGAAAGAACAGGTAGATACTGATCAGTATGCTCCGATAGTCTTCAGGAGAAAGCCATCGGTTCTTCTCAGCACTACTCATAAAGAGATATTCACATGGTTTTACCGCAAGCCTCTCTTAGAAATACTTCGACCATGCAAAGTTTCAAATCCTACTTAATACCTACCTCATACAGCCAGATCTTTCCATACCAGCTTGAACAGGTTCTGATGAATACTCTGATAGTTTCTTTGATTGTTAGTCGAAGTCTGCAGAAAAAAGGGAAACAAAGGTCCAATAAAAAAAGCAAGGACCGTCTTGAACAAACTTTGTTTGTAAATATTTATGCAAAGAAAAGTGAACACAGTTGAAGGTCAATACTTAACCTGGGCATTAGTAAATGTTGACTGTGATACCAAAAAAGTAAAAATATCAAACTCTCAAGATCGATAACACTAGGACTCAAACCGACTCTCTGCCGATCAGAGACTTTAAAATGGTGTCTTTTTACACGGTCGGTGCCTTGCTATAAAAGAACGTGTCCAGTTTATCACACAGCCAGTACGACCCTGCATGTTTCAAAATGAAGTTTAAGACCTCTTCCCCACTCTTTTGTTTTCCTAAAAAATCATTTTGCTACCACAGCTCCATTCAAATACTTAATTACAACATTAATAAGACAAATGGACGCAGGTGTCACTTTTGAGGCGATAGTGGCCGAGTGGTCAAGTGCACTGGACTCAAGCTATGGTGTTTCTGGTTAGCCAGGTGTGGGTACAAGTCCTGGTCATGACATTTCGTTGACCCGGAATCCAGGTGGGTACATGGCCAGTCCTTTTGAATGTCATGACCAGGACTTGAACCCACACCTTTGCTAACCAGAAACACCAGAGCTTGAGTCCGGTGCACTTGACCACTCGGCCACGCGATCACCTCAAAAGTGACACCACGGTCCATCAGTTGTCTTATTAATTGTGTAAGTTACTTTTGATTTTCCTCTTTTACTTTCCCTACAAAAATCAGAATGCTAACACACCTCCAATCAAATAGTAAACTACACAATTAATAAGACAACTAATGGACACAGGTGTCACCATTGCGGTGATCGTGGTCGAGCGTTCAAGTGCAACGGACTCAAGCTCTGGTGTTTCTGGTCAGCCGGTTGTGGGTACAATTCCTAATCATGACATTTGTATCTTTAAGTGAGACACTTAACCAGTATTGATTCTTTCTATCGGAATTGGACTTCAAGTCGTTGGTCCCGTGTGTTGTGTAGTAATGCATGTAAAAGAACCTAGTACACATATCGTTAAGAGAAGGTTATTGGCAATGGTGCCAAGTTTGCCGCAGCAACTTGTAAACTCTTACTAAATGCACTGGACACTATTGGTTATTACTCAAAATAATTGTTAGCATATCTGATGAATACTCTGATAGGTTTTTTTTATTGTTAGCCGAAGTCTGCAGAAAAAAAAGGAAACAAAAGTCCAGTAAAAAAATCAAGGAACGTCTTGAACAAACTTTGTTTGTAAATATTTATGCTAAGAAAAATGAACATATTAATGTTGCTTGTTTCACAATGAAGTTTCACAATGAAGTTTAAAGGAGCTACACAAATCAGCCTAATAAAGTCACAAATCACTTCGGGCCCGGACCCTTAAGCGGGCCCGGACTCTAAGGCGGGCCCGGACTCTAAGGCGGGCCCAGACCAAAGGCCATTAAAGGCTTCGCGTCCCCCTGAAGAGCAGGCTTCATCCTTAGTAGATGTGCCACACCCACCAACCATCCCCCACCCTCCCCTAAAACTTATTGTCTTGATCCACGCTTTATGAAGCTGGTGATGATGGGGATAAAATGCCCTCTGAGCATTATAATGCAGAAACAATATGGATATAACAAAGCTACAGTTTTGTTTTTTTAGGTACATTAACCATGAGAGCAAAAATAGGTGCATCAAGGCTCGAAATAGGCATTAAATTCAAACATCTGAGAGGGGGAAACACCACCCCTCAGACTCCCTAGATTACACCAGAGCATCTACAGCCTAAACATTTTCCTGGGGCATAATGCGGGCCCTGGACCCCTAGCCGTAAATATTATGTCCCCCAATCTTTCCAGACGAATTGACCTGCTGGCCACCAGAACAAGTTTTGCTGCAAAAAGCCCACCAGACAACCCCTCTTCCCCCCACACACTGCAGAAACCAAGTTGAAATGACCAAAATAAATATAAGCAAAAGTTGGAGATTTATTGAGGCTTTTTCAGAGTTTGTATTTTTGGTAAACAAATCCCAAAAAATCTAGGATGCCGGTGTCGCATGCAATTATGTCCTCTATGCAATACTATCCAGAAGACAATATTGCATGTAATAGTGTCCACCCGCCGGTTTTGCATATGCAATTGTGTCCGCCTGGACGCTGCATCTGCAATTGTCTTTGCCTGGACACACTTGCATATATGCAGTTGTGTCCGCCCCCTTGCAAAACCGTCCTTGCACTAAAAAAACGCCCTTGGTCAACAGAACACGTACGCCATTTTTTTTAACAAGCTAATTGCATGTCATGAATGACATGGGAAATGTTCGGCCGTTCTGTATATTCACTGCAATCATAAAATACGTGAATATTCATGCTGCTTATACGTAGGTTCAGTATATGCACGCTTGCTTACGCACGCACATACATGTACAGTAGGCAGTTCTATCAAGTTGATTTCAAGTTGACCAACACCCACACACACACACAGCCCCGAAAAAAAAGAACGAAATCTATTAAATCATAACTCACATTTTGTACAACTCACAACTATGACACTTTACAGAAGGCAGGAGCATTCTCTCCTCTTGCTATTTATAGTAGATATACTTCTACCGTTCAAAGTTTCAAATCCTACTTAAAACCTACCTCATACAGCCAGATCTTTCCATACCAGCTTGAACACGTTCTGATGAATACTCTGATATTTTGTTTGATTGTTGGCCGAAGTCTGCAGAAAAAAAGGAAACAAAAGTCAAGTAGTCAAGCAACGATTGAACTTTGTTTGTAAATATTTATGCTAAGAAAAACGAACATACATGTATTTGAAGGTCAATATTTAACCTGGGCATTAGTATGTTGACTGTGATACCAAAAAAGTAAAAACATCAAACTCTCAAGATCGATAACACTAGGACTCAAACCGACTCTCTGCCGATCAGAGACTTTAAAATGGTGTCTTTTTACACGGTCGGTGCCTTGCTATAAAAGAACGTGTCGAGTTTATCACACAGCCAGTACGACCCTGCATGTTTCAAAATGAAGTTTAAGACCTCTTCCCCACTCTTTTGTTTTCCTAAAAAATCATTTTGCGACCACAGCTCCAATCAAATAATTAATTACAACATTAACAAGACAACTGATGGTACAGGTGTCACTTTTGAGGCGATAGTGGCCAAGTGCACTGGACTCAAGCTATGGTGATTCTGGTTAGCCAGGTGTGGGTACAAGTCCTGGTCATGATATTTCGTTGACCCGGAATCCAGGTGGGTACATGGCAAGTCCTTTTGAATGTTCAAATGTTGTGACCCGGATTCCGTGTCAAACTGTTTTGACCCGGATTCCGGGTCAATTCAAATGACCCGGATTCCGGGTCAATTCAAATGACCCGGATTCTGGGTCTATTCAAATGACCCGGATTCCGGGTCAATTGAAATGACCTGGATTCCGGGTCAATGCAAATGACCCGGATTCCGGGTCAATTCAAATGACCCGGATTCCGGGTCAATTGAAATGACACCTGCGTCCATTAGTTGTCTTATTAATTGTGTAAGTAAAGTTATTATTTGATTTTCCTCTTTTATTTTCCTACAAAAATCAGAATGCTAACACACCTCCAATCAAATAGTAAACTACACAATTAATAAGACAACTAATGGACACAGGTGTCACTATTGCGGTGATCTCTCTCTCGTGGTCGAGCATTCAAGTGCGACGGACTCAAGCTCTAATGTTTCTGGTCAGCCGGGTGTGGGTACAAGTCCTAATCATGACATTTGTATCTTTAAGTAAGACACTTAACCAGTATTGATTCTTCGTTCGGATTGGACTTCAAGTCGTTGGTCCCGTGTGTTGTCTAGTAATGCATGTAAAAGAACCCAGAACACGTATCGTTAAGAGAAGGTTATTGGCAATGGTGCCTTGTTTGCCGCAGCAACTTGTAAACTCTTACTAAAGGCACTGAACACTATTGGTAATTACTCAAAATAATTGTACGCATATCTGATGAATACTCTGATAGTTTTTTTTATTGTTAGCCCAAGTCTGCAGAAAAAAAGGAAACAAAAGTCCAGTAAAAAAATCAAGGAACGTCTCGAACAAACTTTGTTTGTAAATATTTGTGCTAAGAAAAATGAACATATTAAATGTTGCTTGTTTCACAATGAAGTTTCACAATGAAGTTTAAAGGAGCTACACAAATCAGCCTCGTAAAATCACAAATCACTTCAAACACTTCTCTCTTTTCTCTCTTTGATGAAGCACCTTGAGCAACTTTTATAAGACTCTAGTGTTATTGTTATTATTACATTATTTAACCTTATTCTTAATCAAAACACGGAAAGTTGATGTTGGATTGTCTTACCATCTGGGAATGTTCCGCAAAGTCCTCCTTGTTTTCATCATCAGTGTCATCTAAAGCTTCACCTTCTCCATCATTCTGACAAGATCCACTGCAACCAAAAAATAAACAACATTGAACTATCAACTACCACAAGTGCATAACAATGGTGTATATTGAAATGACCCTTGTTGAGCACCCTGCCTTGGTTAGATACTGTTACTGGACCTCGAGTTGTTCCAATAATAGAGAAATCCGTAATTCTCGTTAACGAAAATTTATATTGTTTTACCGTTTTCTCAAAAAGTAAAGCATTTCATGGACTAATATTTCAAGAGAAGTCTTTCACCATTACCTTCTGTAAACCCTGTAAATTATTTGTAAGTCTCATGAGACCAAAACTATTGTGTGACTTGTTTTACTCATTTCTCAAAAACTACACAACCTTAGTTAATAAAACTTGAAGGGAAGCTTTCCACTATCATATATCTTCAAACCCTGTAAGTTTAATGTAAATCCGTGGACATTTTGAAAAAGTACCCGAATCCTTTAACCAGGCTTGAAAAGTTCAGTTAAAAAAACAAAAAAATTCAGTTCACATGGCCTGGTCAGGCAAAAAAGTTCATAAATCATTGCCAAATTTGAGCACTAATTTAAAAAATAAAAGGAAATAAAAAAAATAGTAAAAAATAAATAAATGAAATGAAGTTCAGTTCAGTTCACATTATTATCCTTGGTTCATATATCAAGATTTGAAAAGTTAAGTTATAAAAGTTTAAAAATAATTTAAATTTACATTTCCGTGGTTAGGCACTAGAGTTCTAATGCTAAGGTTTTAAGAGTTCAGCTGGTCAGGCACTAGGCTTATAAAATCTACCCCCCCCCCCCACCCCCAAATTTAAAACAAAAAGAAGTTCAGTTCACATTCCCTTTTTATGCATTCTCGACCAATGTTTAACCTTGGAAGTGCCCCCTACATTGATGGCTGCTTGGTCAGTGCAGCTCCCATTATGTTCTTGCATATTATAATTATCATAATTGAGTTCAGAGTGTGGGACTTTCTTTGTGCTTTTTCTGAATTTCTACGAGTGCTGTATCCCGAGGAGATGCAGATAGTATTTGGTCAGCCATGTTTGTTTTCTGATACCATCATCAAGTGAGTGAATGACTTCTAAATTCACAACCCTATTGTACAATGTACACTAACATTGATACTGTGCACTGTGGATATCAGTCCCATTGAGACAAGCCACAACCCACATAAGGCCCTTGCTACATCTGGGAGGTCTTCTCAAGTATTTAGCCACAGCTAGAGTTAGATACACATTAAATCTAGTTCTAATCTTGGTAATGGTAGGGTTTAAAGTGAAGTCCAGTTCACTAGGCCTGCAATTTTTGAAGTTCAGTTCACACAAATAATAAAAAGAAGTTATACATTTTCCTTGACAAGGTACTAAAGTTCATAGGAGGTTTTAAGATTCATTTATTTAAACAAAAGTTCAGTTCACATATCCTGGTCAGGGACAAAAGTTCCGACATGTATCCGGGCTCAATTTAAACACCCACTTAAAAAAAGGAAATAAAAAAAAATAATAAAAAAATAAGCAAGTAAAATGAAGTTCAGTTCAGTTCACATATCCTTGGTTCATATATTTATAAATTTACATTTCCTTGGTTCTAATGCTAAGGTTTTAAGAGTTCAGCTGGTCAGGCAAGACTTTTGGGCAAAGCTATTGGGCAAGACTAAAAAAAGAATTAAACAAAAATAGCACAATGAAGATTTCTAGCTTGAACAATAGAGTATCTTGACAATCGCTTACTAAACAAAATACCTGTGTATTTGAAGATTTCTTGCTTGAACATTGCTTTCTTGAACACTTGTCAATTGATATATCGCTCATTAGACAAATAATGAACTTGAATTCTCGATTGAAGTTTAAAACTTCCTTCTTGACAGACATATTGCTGATCATCATGAGACAAAATATCACACATATTTCTCCAAAATATCATGTCTTAAGTATTTGAAGTTCATGTTCAATTCTAGCTTTCATGGGCCATGATCCAAGAAGAAAATCGGCTTGATTTGAAGAAACACTATTCGCCATTGCTGAAACACCCGCACCCGGGCCACTGTAGGCGCGTTGCTGAATGCATGCCGTGTGGTTGGCTCTCTCTCCCCGTCATGCTCGATCGTGTCGGCCTCCCCGGTCATCCGTCCGTCCCTGTGCTCCCCTACCGTACCTGGCCATGTATTCGAATGGCTCCATTAGCTACATTTTTCATCAGGCCATGACAGGCTAACTCGGTGGAACTCGCACAGACAAGAGTTCCACAACGACGATGTAGAACTCTCAAAGCTCAACACAGTTGTCGCCCAACTTAGAACAATAAATTCCTTCCAATAAGTAGAATAACAGATGGCTCGAATACCTCCTGCGGTTACATAAAACATAGGTCCATCAAATTAGTCCAGCTGTCAGCTAAAAGTTAATACAAACTCCGTGGAATTCGCACAGCCGTGAGTACGGTTCCACATTGAAGTTGGTCAGTTTTGTCCCTCTCTGGCCTCGTGTAAAACTCTCAAAGCCGGTTTGCCAATTAACACAGAATTTCGCCCAAATAATTATGAGCAACAGCATAATTCCATAAAGTATGAACATGTCTCCTGGAAGGGTGGTACAACCATGGTACAACACGTGCGTTTAGAGCACAGCTGTAGCACATCCTCTTGTGTGGAGGACTTTTCTGAAAAATGGAAACCTCCAAAAAGTGAGCAATTCGACAAACCGCATAATTGCATAACAATGGGGAATCTCTTCCGATACGCTGTGCATAGAGCTATATAGCTCTATATATGGCTGTATGTCAAATTTCGATCTCAAGTGGAAAATAAGCCCCGCCCAGCTTCTCACTATTGCTGTCACGTATTATATCTCATTCACACAGCAAAACTTTGGCTTGGGGTCAAGTTTTCCTAATTTGCATACCAGAAAAACAAAATGTAAAGAAATGTGCAGGAATGTGCAGGTGTGCAAAAGTCGTCCGTGATGTTGAATAGGGATTTGAGATATTAAATGGTGGCCATCACTTGGTAACGAGTAATGGATAGCTAGTTGTTGATGTATTAAACATTGTTAGACTCCCTCTAACATATAGTTTTCGAGACAGAAGTAATTTTCCACGAATTTGATTTCGAGACTTCAGAATTAGATTTTGAGGTCTCGAATTGAAAGCAAACAACTTTGTATGACCATGGTGTGATCACAAGGATATTTCCCCATTATTATCTCGCAACGTGTGCATAGCCTCTGTTTATTGAGATACACCAAGTGAGAAAACTGGTCTTTGACAATTACCAATAGTGCTACAGTAAAAAAATAAACTATTTGCATACCGGTACCGAATATTATTCATCAGCTCGTGTAATTTCGGCTGGCTCAGAAAAAACAATTTGATTGTTTTATGTTTTGTTTTTTAAACCCTGCTGATGACACTCGCTCTGCAGTCTGGGTGTAACAATCAATCAACAGAGGGCGCTATGCATAGTTAGCGGTCTCCAAATTCTTGGAAATTTCGACGATGCAATGGGGGTGTCATCATCGCGCAAATTTGTGTGTGTGTACACCTATCCCAGGTCAAAATTCTTGGGTTTAACTGGTTTAACAGGATAGTGACCAAACTCGTCCTTTTTCAATATTAACCAACTGGTTTGGACTAGGTTTAACTGTGTTCAACTAGGTTTAAATTATAAACCAGTTGGTTTCTGTCCATTTTCGCAACTTCAACGACTAATTGAGCTCAAGTTTTCACAGGTTTGTTATTTTAAGCACATTTTGAGAAGTGAGAAGCTTTGACAATTACTAAAGATATCCCATGCCTTTAAAGACAATGTACACCATTTGTAATTGTCGAAGACCAGTCTTATCACTTGGTGTATCTCAACAATGCAAAAATAACAAACTTGTGAAACCTTGAGCTTGATTGGTCGTCGGAGTTGCGAGATAACTATGGAAGAAAAGAACATCCTTGTCACTCGAAAATTAAGTCACTTCAGAGGGAGCCGTTTCGGAGTGAGCCGTTTCTCACAATGTTTTATACCTTTCCCAATTACTCACTACCAAATGAGGTTTAATGATGAATTTTTTTTTGAAAAATTACCAATAGTGTCCACTGCCAAAATAAAAAAAAAATCATAACAGTAAACAATTGTTAAAATTATAAAACATTTAAAAAAAAGGGTAATTTCCTGCCCCAAAAATTGAATATGAGAAAGGCTTTTGGCATAAAGCGTTTTAGGCCATGGGCCGTGGCTCTGAAATCCTTCTATAAAATGATTCTTGTGCACTACCGGAGTGGTGCTACATGAAATATAGTCTGAGTTATAAATAATATGTCCTAATCAAGAATCACATTGTTCTTTTGCTCACAAGTGGCACTATAATCTGAACTCACGGATAAAATGTCACATTTTCAAACATAAAGAAAAATATAGGAAAAACAGCGCCCTCACTTGACCAAAAATAAATAGTCTGTCTCCAGATAGAAACAGCTTACCCCCAAAAAAATTCACATTTTGATGCTGAAACCTTTATAATTGTCAAGGATATGTATGGCACAACATTTCTATAAGTCTGTATAGGCATATGGCTATTGGAATAGTATTTTGCAACTGTACTTGGTGTTTATTTGTGTTGGGGATTGCTCATTGTTGTTGAACTACACTATTTCTAGGCAATAAACGATCCAGTAGTAACAAATCAAACGAAGGGGTAGGCCAGCATGTATACATAACATGATTGGTGGCGGGGGGGGGGGGGGGGGGGGTTATTCTCGGTGAATATAAACACACTACAATATTTCATATTAACTGGAGATTCCGATAGACTTTCTTAACAAACAAAGTACACGATGTCTAAACAGCCCTAAAAAAGTGACCAAATCAGATATGTCCTTCTTTATATTTATCAACTGCAAATCTTTTCAACATTTTCAGAAGAAACCAAAGTGCACAACAGACTAGAATACAATGTTTTGTTACAAGCAGGGCTTTAATCACCTTCACACAAACAACTACCTTCACACAAACAAAACTTCAAATCTCATTTAAATAATTATGCAATAACACTGTTTTTTGATCATAACATTGCACACAACACTTTTTTTTCCATGTGGTTCTGAAAAGAAACGTTGCCTTAAATTAATGGTCCTGACTTACAACTAAAGAATGAACTATTTTGCAGATACATTCCCTGTACAAACTACATGTGCATTGTTTTGATCAAACAAACAGCTCAAAGCATCATATTAAAATGAACAGAATCAGACAGTCACATATGAAAGTGGCATTTTGTAACATTACATTGTGGACACTAAAATAAATGCAATGTTTATCATTCACACATTCACATCATGTCTGTAAGCATCAGATTTTCAGAACTCGATCGCATTATTATCAAGAACATACACTTTATTCTACACCTTTTCCAAGTGATACAGAAAGTTACAACAAAGTGCAATTTGATTTTCTTTTCAAAACCCCAACCCTTGACCATTGACACTACTGAGTTTGTTTTCTTCATGTATACAATTTTTCTATTTTCTTACACATCAATTGAAGGGCTTTCTTCTCGTACTAAACTTAGTGCTATGGTGATTTTCAAAGCGAGGCTAGATGCCAGGGAGTTGAACCGACACACCCCCAAATTTTAGGGCATTTAATGCATGATACACACGGCACGCGTTGAACATTGGAGAAAAACAAATTATTCATTGAAAAAAAAGCCCGGACTCATAAAAACCTTCAGCTATACTCTTGATTCATTCTGGAACTAAAAATGCTAGGAAGACGGGATTTTTGTGCACAGAGAAAATCGAAAGTACAACGGGTCAATTTGACCCAAAATCGTTGCCCAATCTAAACAAGTTTAGCACCATTGGATGGACCATTTCAAGGGCTTTCCTCTCGTACAAAAATTAGTGCTATGGTGATTAATGGGAAAAATATATTCATTGAAAAAAAAGCCCGGACTTATAAAAACTGTCAGCTATGCTCTTGAATCATTCTGAAACTTAAAATGCTAGAGAGACGCGGTTTGTACCTGAGTCATCCTGGCATGTCACTGCATCCGAATTTCAAAGTTTAAAAGCGGCTTCCATACTTCTTGATAACGAAAATGACAAGTAGGCGGCTGTGCTCCGAAGCTAACTCAACAAGCCTCCCTATGGGATTTTGTGCAAAGAAAAAATAACAAGTTACAACTGGTCAATTCGACCTCAAATACTTAATCAATCTAAACAAGTTTAGCACCATTGGATAGACATGATCAAGGGCTTTCCTCTCGTATCAAACTTAATGTTGTGAGGATTTTCAAAGCGAGGCTAGAGGTCAGGGAGTGGACCCGACACACACCCCAAAATTCGGGGAATTTAATGCATGATTTACACGGCGCGTGGTGATTAATGGGAAAAAATATATTCAATGAAAAAAAAGCCCGGACTTACAAAAACTGTCAGCTATGCTCTTGAATCATTCTGGAACTAAAAATGCTAGAGAGACGCGGTTTGTACCTGAGTCATCCTGGCATGTCACTGCATCCGAATTTTAAAGTTTTAGAGCAGCTTCCATACTTCTTGATAACGAAAATGACAAGTAGGCGGCTGTGCTCCGAAGCTAACTCAACAAGCCTCCCTATGGGATTTTTGTACACAGAGAAAATCACAAGTTACAACTGGTCAGTTCGACCCCAAATAATTGCTCAATCTAAACAATATATTATTGCTCAATATAAACAAGTTTAGCACCATTGGATAGACATGAGCAGGGGACTTTCCTCTCGTATCAAACTTAGTGTTGTGGGCATTTTCAAAGCGAGGCTAGAGGTCAGGGAGTGGACCCGACACACACCCCAAAATTCGGTGAATTTAATGCATGATTTACACGGCGCGTGGTGATTAATGGGAAAAAGTATATTCATTGAAAAAAAGCCCGGACTTATAAAAACTGCCAGCTATGCTCTCGAATCATTCTGGAACTAAATATGCTAGAGAGACGCGGTTTGTACCTGAGTCATCCTGGCATGTCACTTCATCCGAATTGCTAAGTTTTAGAGCGGCTTCCATACTTCTTGATAACGAAAATGACAAGAAGGCGGCTGTGCTCCGAAGCTAACTCAACACGCCTCCCTATGGGATTTTGTGTACACAGAGAAAATCACAAGTCACAACTGGTCAGTTCGACCCCAAATACTTGCTCAATCTAAACAAGTTTTACACCATTGGATAGATATGATCAAGGGCTTTCTTCTCGTATCAAACTTAGTGTTGTGGGCATTTTCAAAGCGAGGCTAGAGGTCAGGGAGTAGACCCGACACACACCCCAAAATTCGGTGAATTTAATGCATGATTTACACGGCGCGTGGTGATAAAATGCTAGAGAGATGCGGTTTGTACCTGAGTCATCCTTGCATGTCCCTGCATCCGAATTTCAAAGTTTTAGAGCAGCTTCCATACTTCTTGATAACGAAAATGACAAGTAGGCGGCTGTGCTCCGAAGCTAACTCAACAAGCCTCCCTATGGGATTTTTGTACACAGAGAAAATCACAAGTTACAACTGGTCAGTTCGACCCCAAATAATTGCTCAATCTAAACAATATATTATTGCTCAATATAAACAAGTTTAGCACCATTGGATAGACATGAGCAGGGGACTTTCCTCTCGTATCAAACTTAGTGTTGTGGGCATTTTCAAAGCGAGGCTAGAGGTCAGGGAGTGGACCCGACACACACCCCAAAATTCGGGGAATTTAATGCATGATTTACACGGTGCGTGGTGATTAATGGGAAAAAGTATATTCATTGAAAAAAAGCCCGGACTTATAAAAACTGCCAGCTATGCTCTCGAATCATTCTGGAACTAAAAATGCTAGAGAGACGCGGTTTGTACCTGAGTCATCCTGGCATGTCACTTCATCCGAATTGCTAAGTTTTAGAGCGGCTTCCATACTTCTTGATAACGAAAATGACAAGAAGGCGGCTGTGCTCCGAAGCTAACTCAACACGCCTCCCTATGGGATTTTGTGTACACAGAGAAAATCACAAGTCACAACTGGTCAGTTCGACCCCAAATACTTGCTCAATCTAAACAAGTTTTACACCATTGGATAGATATGATCAAGGGCTTTCTTCTCGTATCAAACTTAGTGTTGTGGGTATTTTCAAAGCGAGGCTAGAGGTCAGGGACTAGACCCGACACACACCCCAAAATTCGGTGAATTTAATGCATGATTTACACGGCGCGTGGTGATAAAATACTAGAGAGATGCGGTTTGTACCTGAGTCATCCTTCCATGTCCCTGCATCCGAATTTCTAAGTTTTAGGGCGGCTTCCGGACTTCTTGATAACGAAAATGACAAGTAGGCGGCTGTGCTCCGAAGCTAACTCAACAAGCCTACCTATGGGTTTTTGTGCACAGAAAAAATCACAAGTTACAACTGGTCAGTTCGACCCCAAATAATTGCTCAATCTAAACAATATATTATTGGTCAATATAAACAAGTTTAGCACCATTGGATAGACATGAGCAGGGGACTTTCCTCTCGTATCAAACTTAGTGTTGTGGGCATTTTCAAAGCGAGGCTAGAGGTCAGGGAGTGGACCCGACACACACCCCAAAATTCGGGGAATTTAATGCATGATTTACACGGCGCGTGGTGATTAATGGGAAAAAATATATTCATTGAAAAAAAGCCCGGACTTATAAAAACTGCCAGCTATGCTCTTGAATCATTCTGGAACTAAAAATGCTAGAGAGACGCGGTTTGTACCTGAGTCATCCTGGCATATCACTTCATCCGAATTGCAAAGTTTTAGAGCGGATTCCATACGTCTTGATAACGAAAATGACAAGAAGGCGGCTGTGCTCCGAAGCTAACTCAACAAGCCTCCCTATGGGATTTTGTGTACACAGAGAAAATCATAAGTCACAACTGGTCAGTTCGACCCCAAATACTTGCTCAATCTAAACAAGTTTTACACCATTGGATAAATATGATCAAGGGCTTTCTTCTCGTATCAAACTTAGTGTTGTGGGGATTTTCAAAGCGAGGCTAGAGGTCAGGGAGTAGACCCGACACACACCCCGAAATTCGGTGAATTTAATGCATGATTTACACGGCGCGTGGTGATAAAATGCTAGAGAGATGCGGTTTGTACCTGAGTCATCCTTGCATGTCCCTGCATCCGAATTTCTAAGTTTTAGGGCGGCTTCCGGACTTCTTGATAACGAAAATGACAAGTATGCGGCTGTGCTCCGAAGCTAACTCAACAAGCCTACCTATGGGATTTTTGTGCACAGAAAAAAACACAAGTTACAACTGGTCAATTCGACCCCAAATACTTGCTCAATCTAAACAAGTTTTACACCATTGGATAGATATGATCAAGGGCTTTCTTCTCGTATTAAACTTAGTGTTGTGGGCATTTTCAAAGTGAGGCTAGAGGTCAGGGAGTAGACCCGACACACACCCCAAAATTCGGTGAATTTAATGCATGATTTACACGGCGCGTGGTGATAAATGGGAAAAAATATATTCATTGAAAAAAAAAGCCCGGACTTATAAAAACTGTCAGCTATGCTCTTGAATCATTCCGGAACTAAAAATGCTAGAGAGACGCGGTTTGTACCTGAGTCATCCTTGCATGTCCCTGCATCCGAATTTCTAAGTTTTAGGGCGGCTTCCGGACTTCTTGATAACGAAAATGACAAGTAGGCAGCTGTGCTCCGAAACTAACTCAACAAGCCTACCTATGGGATTTTTGTGCACAGAAAAAAAAAACACAAGTTACAACTGGTCAATTCGACCCCAAATACTTGCTCAATCTACACAAGTTTTACACCATTGGATAGATATGATCAAGGGCTTTCTTCTCGTATCAAACTTAGTGTTGTGGGCATTTTCAAAGCGAGGCTAGAGGTCAGGGAGTAGACCCGACACACACCCCAAAATTCGGTGAATTGAGTGCATGATTTACACGGCGCGTGGTGATAAGTGGGAAAAAATATATTCATTGAAAAAAAAGCCCGGACTTATAAAAACTGTCAGCTATGCTCTTGAATCATTCCGGAACTAAAAATGCTAGAGAGACGCGGTTTGTACCTGAGTCATCCTTGTATGTCCCTGCATCCGAATTTTAAAGTTTTAGGGCGGCTTCCGGACTTCTTGATAACGAAAATGACAAGTAGGCAGCTGTGCACCGAAGCTAACTCAACAAGCCTACCTGCGGGATTTTTGTGCACAGAAAAAAACACAAGTTACAACTGGTCAATTCGACCCCAAATACTTGCTCAATCTAAACAAGTTTAGCACCATTGGATAGACATGATCAAGGGCTTTCTTCTCGTATCAAACTTAGTGTTGTGGGCATTTTCAAAGCGAGGCTAGAGGTCAGGGAGTAGACCCGACACACACCCCAAAATTCGGTGAATTGAATGCATGATTTACACGGCGCGTGGTGATAAATGGGAAAAAATATATTCATTGAAAAAAAAGCCCGGACTTATAAAAACTGTCAGCTATGCTCTTGAATCATTCCGGAACTAAAAATGCTAGAGAGACGCGGTTTGTACCTGAGTCATCCTTGCATGTCCCTGCATCCGAATTTCGAAGTTTTAGGGCGGCTTCCGGACTTCTTGATAACGAAAATGACAAGTAGGCAGCTGTGCTCCGAAGCTAACTCAACAAGCCTACCTATGGGATTTTTGTGCACAGAAAAAAACACAAGGTCTTATCTACACTTCATAGCATAATACACAATAATAACTCTTCCCCATACACAGTTGTGGCGTTAGCGAAGCACAAGGAGCGACGCCTACTCTTTTATTATATAAGAAAACATAAGAAAACATAAGTATTATAATATTATATTAACTTTACGTCATACCATTAAGCTGACATTGTACCTTCTTTGCACTTTGCACCCTGCACATTTTGCCCTCTGCACATTTTGCACATTTTGCACCCTGCACCTTGCACTGTGCACTAAAAAACACATCATTGGGGGAACACGACTTCCAGGAAAAACCAGAGAAGTTACTCTGGAAACCTGTGCCCAAAGACATTCGGAGTCCCCCTCCGTGAAGGTGTTGGACCTCACCTTGGCTGCCAAAATTAAATTTAAATAAATTACCTTACTTATTCCATAGTAATTAACTTAACGAGAAGTACGCTGTGAAAGTGCTTGCTAGACTGACTACAATACCCTTTGTAATCTCCTTTTAAACCTCCCTCTTCACCCCTATTACCTAATGCCCACCTGATATGCACAATGCATTACTCGAATTCCTATAAGACAATTATTCCCCGCTATACTACGAACCGCGGGAAATGTGTAGTCTTATCTACACTTCACTGCATAATACACAATAATAACTCTTCCCCATACACAGTTGTGGCGTTAGCGAAGCACAAGGAGCGACGCCTGAATAGAATTTTTCAAAGCAAGAGTGTAGCAGTTAAGAAAAGTGAAACAACTAAATTATTTTACTCATAGTCCTATGATGAGCGACTCAAAGCTTCTTTACAAATACCGATGACTTTGAACTACGTAACCATATCTACGAATTATTTAACAACGTTTTGTCTGTCTCTTGCCGAACAACTTTTATTATTATGGAAACCGCTAATGGAAACTTCTATAACTTCTTTCTGTAGTTACAGGCCAAGGCTTTTGCTTACTTGTAGCCTTTTTTCAATAGGGTCTTCAACATACCCATCTTTACTCTGTTCTCTCCTCCATCGGCCATGCGGCCTGAGACAACGGTCACTACTTCTTTTTTGGCCGCTGTCGTAGCCCCGCCGGATCTTAGGGAATGTACCCCGAAATTACCGTTAGGTGCTACTGAACCTAACATCTTAAGAATGCATTCCCTAGCTCTAGAATAGCTTAACTTTTTATCTTTTGTTATTAACTTGCAAACATTCTTGGTTCTATAAGCTGGTTTAAACAGGAAATGGTTCGAATTGGAAGTTACACCCGCAATTAACGGACATAAATCTCAACAGCATATTGTATGGACACGCTGAACTTGAACCTTTTGCAATTGAAACCTCATCACCTGTTCTGTACTGATCTGTCTTACTTTTCTGTATGGAAATTACAAAATAATCTGGTTGGATGTTTAAATCTTTACAACGAATGGAACTTAATTCGTCATATCTCAGAAAACCTGCGAATGCTGTAGTTATCATACACAAATCTCTTATTACAATTACGTCATTGCCATTTACAAAATTGTTACAAAGATCTATTATCATGTCGGCAGTGACTACATCTTTTTTAACAGTTTTGTGACCTGTAGTCCGCTTTGCGGCTTCGTGAAGATTCCTGACGAAGGCGTTATTAGTGGGATCGTCCAAGCCGTTTATTTCATGGGCCCATTTGATGGCATAAACGGCCGCCGAAATGATATGGTGCGTTGACCCCGTGTCCAGTAGTTTTGTCAAAAACACTGCGACATGAGTTGGTCCTGCTGGTAAGTCACAAAAATTGTTCTGGTTGCAAAATAGTTGCCATCTCTTGAAACTGTTATAGTATTTACAAACTGTGCTGTCGCTTCTGGCTGCCATCATGTATCTGCACATCTTCTCCGCGACGCCTTCTTCACTAACTCCCGCTGTCTCCAATGCCTCACTTACACTGCTCCTCAGATGGATACCTGGTAAAGAAAACAAACATATTATTCCTTTGTCTCGTATTCATCACGTACCGTTTCGGATTGTGTGAATCATATCCTTGCCAACTGGCTATATTTGATTCAGAATACAATTTTCAAAGCGATTAATTTGAATTTCAATGGATTATCTGCAAAAATGCCATTACTGCCGGATTCTTTGCGGATCACATTTGAACAAGGTAACACTTCCTTAGCTTTTACAAAACTGTGAAAAACCTCTGGTTCTGCGACCAGCGAAGGCCAAAATGGAGACGATCTCCATAGGGGAACAACAATAGTCCCCTTTGCCTTGTCCTTTTGCATTTTCTTCAGTGTTCTCAGAATGAATCTTGGTGGCGGTACCAACCAGTTACATTCGTTTGACCAATTCTTAGTGAATGCATCTACGCCTTCCGTTCCAGGACACCACCACCTGGAGTTAAACTTCTTACACTGTGAGTTCAAATTTGATGCAAACCTGTCTATGGAGTGTGGACCCCAAACTATGTCCCAATAAGCAAATACTTCTGGCTGAATTTGCCAGTCATCACTGTCGGTTGTTCTGCTGAGAGTATCAGCCAGTACATTATATTTCCTTTTAATCCATTCAGGTTCAATAACTATACTTTTCTGCTCACAAAATCGATTGATATTTAATGCAATTTGCTGAAGATTAGATCGTCTGCTACCCGAATTGATTATTCTCTTCACATTTTGATTATCGGTAAACCATTTAACTTTCCTGTTTTCTAACATTTCAGTACTCTTTCTACTGCTACAGCTTCTCTCCAACTGGAGCTTTGCTGAGCCTCTTCCTTGTTCCATGAACCAACCACTTCTGTGCCTTCAAGTAAGGCTCCCGCACCAAGGGAAACATACCCGCCATATCCAATAGCGGATGCATCACTATATGCTTCAATTACACGATCAACTTTACTTTCAATACTTAAACCTTTGTCGTTTAAGGTTCTAACCTCCTTCTTCCAAAATCGAATCTCCTCATAAGCCTCATGGTCTATCTTTACTGGGGCATTCCAGCTTGCCCTTGTATCGATACAACGATACAGAGCACGAGTTTGCAATCTTACCAATCTTCCTATAGAATGTGTTAAAGAAATAATCTGACCAACTGCTGAAGCTAAAATTCTGGCTGGAATCAAATGACACTTATCCAAATCCATCTGATAAATAATTGACTCAAGCATCTTTTCAACTCTATCAATTCTATTTGGTATAGCATGTAATGAACCCGAGGCCATGAGCCAGCTGCAACCCAACCATTGTGCACTTTGCGAAGGTTCCCAGACGCATTTTTCATGTGAGATCAGGAAACCCAAATCCTGCAATGATTTCTGCACTTTGTTACTGAGTATGAGTCCTGCTTCTAAAGTACTACTACCCGCTAGCCCATCGTCTATGAACATGATAATCTTATGACCTCTATAGACCTCCACAATGTCAGAAAAACTTTCATCATTTTAGTGAAAATGAACGGTGCAGTTGCCAATCCAAAAGGAAGTACATTGAACTGATAGTAATGTGTTACACCTTCTTTGTCCAATGAAAAACTGAGATATGGTCTATGCTGCTCAAAAATTTCAATATGATGATAAGCGGACTTGAGATCAAAAGTAAACAAGTAATCCCCTGTAACAAACATTTGTTTTGCAACGGTAACATCTTCATACTTAAACTTGAACTGCGCCAAATGAGGGTTGATATCTCTACAATCCAAAACTAGTCTTGGCTTACCATTCTTACTGAAAGCAACCGTCAAGGGATTGACACATGTTGGTTTGTATAAGACTTCAGAAATACAGCCTTTTTCTTTTAGTTTTTCAATCTCTGTTGCAACGAATAACTTGTTCTCCAATGCCGACCTATTGTTTTTCAAATGAAAAACACCTGGTAGTGTTCTAAAGGGTATTCTATACCCGTCTACAATAACTGCCTTTATATATTCATTTACTTTCGCTTCTTCCCAGTGTTTTAAGGAAGCCTTTAGTCTACCTACTGTTGTTAACACAAACGATTTATTTGGTACATCTTTTGTTTCCTTGATTAACACCGATGGTTCATAATCGGTTTCCTGATTCCAGTCAAAACTGAGATCAATAATAGAACAAATATTATCACTTATCTTATCACTTGGAAGTTGTCGTCTCTGTGGGCACGAATACTTCCAGTACCCTGGCTGGCCGCAGTTGAAACAGAGCCCCGGTTTCTTGGCTGATGTCACGCTGCTCACGCTCGTTTGTTGAGTGTTTGCGCCTGACCTCCCAGCAGGCTGAGAAGCCGGCCATGATGACAATCTTGTGGATTTCTTTATTCTTTTGGCTTGCTTAAAAGTGCAGTTTGTGAACTGGCAACAGCTTGCTTGACTCTTTCGTCGATGTAGTTGGCTAGTATTTGACCTTCCATGTCGATCGGAGTAGACGCCCTACAGCAACTTACGAGAAGTACGCTGTGCAAGTGCTTGCTAGACTGACTACAATACCCTTTGTAATCTCCTTTTAAACCTCCCTCTTCACCCCTATTACCTAATGCCCACCTGATATGCACAATGCATTACTCGAATTCCTATAAGACAATTATTTCCCGCTATACTACGAACCGCGGGAAATGTGTACTACAACTGGTCAATTCGACCCCAAATACTTGCTCAATCTAAACAAGTTTTACACCATTGGATAGATATGATCAAGGGCTTTCTTTTTGTATCAAACTTAGTGTTGTGGGCATTTTCAAAGCGAGGCTAGAGGTCAGGGAGTAGACCCGACACACACCCCAAAATTCGGTGAATTTAATGCATGATTTACACGGCGCGTGGTAATAAATGGGAAAAAATATATTCATTGAAAAAAAAGCCCGGACTTATAAAAACTGTCAGCTATGCTCTTGAATCATTCCGGAACTAAAAATGCTAGAGAGACGCGGTTTGTACCCGAGTCATCCTTGCATGTCCCTGCATCCGAATTTTAAGTTTTAGGGCGGCTTCCGGACTTCTTGATAACGAAAATGACAAGTAGGCAGCTGTGCTCCGAAGCTAACTCAACAAGCCTACCTAGGGGATTTTTGTGCACAGAATAAAACACAAGTTACAACTGGTCAATTCGACCCCAAATACTTGCTCAATCTAAACAAGTTTTACACCATTGGATAGATATGATCAAGGGCTTTCTTCTCGTATTAAACTTAGTGTTGTGGGCATTTTCAAAGCGAGGCTAGAGGTCAGGGAGTAGACCCGACACACACCCCAAAATTCGGTGAATTGAATGCATGATTTACACGGCGCGTGGTGATAAATGGGAAAAAATATATTCATTGAAAAAAAAAGCCCGGACTTATAAAAACTGTCAGCTATGCTCTTGAATCATTCCGGAACTAAAAATGCTAGAGAGACGCGGTTTGTACCTGAATCATCCTTGCATTGTCCCTGCATCCGAATTTTAAAGTTTTAGGGTGGCTTCCGGACTTCTTGATAACGAAAATGACAAGTAGGCGGCTGTGCTCCGAAGCTAACTCAACAAGCCTACCTAGGGGATTTTTGAGCCCAGAATAGAACACAAGTTACAACTGGTCAATTCGACCCCAAATACTTGCTCAATCTAAACAAGTTTTACACCATTGGATAGATATGATCAAGGGCTTTCTTCTCGTATTAAACTTAGTGTTGTGGGCATTTTCAAAGCGAGGCTAGAGGTCAGGGAGTAGACCCGACACACACCCCAAAATTCGGTGAATTGAATGCATGATTTACACGGCGCGTGGTGATAAATGGGAAAAAATATATTCATTGAAAAAAAAAGCCCGGACTTATAAAAACTGTCAGCTATGCTCTTGAATCATTCCGGAACTAAAAATGCTAGAGAGACGCGGTTTGTACCTGAGTCATCCTTGCATGTCCCTGCATCCGAATTTCTAAGTTTTAGGGCGGCTTCCGGACTTCTTGATAACGAAAATGACAAGTAGGCAGCTGTGCTCCGAAGCTAACTCAACAAGCCTACCTAGGGGATTTTTGTGCACAGAAAAAAACACAGGTTACAACTGGTAAATTCGACCCCAAATACTTGCTCAATCTAAACAAGTTTTACACCATTGGATAGATATGATCACGGGCTTTCTTCTCGTATTAAACTTAGTGTTGTGGGCATTTTCAAAGCGAGGCTAGAGGTCAGGGAGTAGACCCGACACACACCCCAAAATTCGGTGAATTGAATGCATGATTTACACGGCGCGTGGTGATAAATGGGAAAAAATATATTCATTGAAAAAAAAAGCCCGGACTTATAAAAACTGTCAGCTATGCTCTTGAATCATTCCGGAACTAAAAATGCTAGAGAGACGCGGTTTGTACCTGAGTCATCCTTGCATGTCCCTGCATCCGAATTTTAAAGTTTTAGGGCGGCTTCCGGACTTCTTGATAACGAAAATGACAAGTAGGCAGCTGTGCTCCGAAGCTAACTCAACAAGCCTACCTATGGGATTTTTGTGCACAGAAAAAAACACAGGTTACAACTGGTAAATTCGACCCAAATACTTGCTCAATCTAAACAAGTTTTACACCATTGGATAGATATGATCAAGGGCTTTCTTCTCGTATCAAACTTAGTGTTGTGGGCATTTTCAAAGCGAGGCTAGAGGTCAGGGAGTAGACCCGACACACACCCCAAAATTCGGTGAATTTAATGCATGATTTACACGGCGCGTGGTAATAAATGGGAAAAAATATATTCATTGAAAAAAAAGCCCGGACTTATAAAAACTGTCAGCTATGCTCTTGAATCATTCCGGAACTAAAAATGCTAGAGAGACGCGGTTTGTACCTGAGTCAACCTTGCATGTCCCTGCATCCACATTTCTCAGTTTTAGGGCGGCTTCCGGACTTCTTGATAACGAAAATGACAAGTAGGCAGCTGTGCTCCGAAGCTAACTCAACAAGCCTACCTATGGGATTTTTGTGCACAACTGGTCAATTCGACCCCAAATACTAGAGAGACGCGGTTTGTACCTGAGTCATCCTTGTATGTCCCTGCATCCGAATTTCTAAGTTTTAGGGCGGCTTCCGGACTTCTTGATAACGAAAATGACAAGTAGGCGGCTGTGCTCCGAAGCTAACTTAACAAGCCTACCTATGGGAGTTTTGTGCACAGAAAAAAACACAAGTTACAACTGGTCAATTCGACCCCAAATACTTGCTCAATCTAAACAAGTTTTACACCATTGGATAGATATGATCAAGGGCTTTCTTTTTGTATCAAACTTAGTGTTGTGGGCATTTTCAAAGCGAGGCTAGAGGTCAGGGAGTAGACCCGACACACACCCCTAAATTCGGTGAATTTAATGCATGATTTACACGGCGCGTGGTAATAAATGGGAAGAAATATATTCATTGAAAAAAAAGCCCGGACTTATAAAAACTGTCAGCTATGCTCTTGAATCATTCCGGAACTAAAAATGCTAGAGAGACGCGGTTTGTACCTGAGTCATCCTTGCATGTCCCTGCATCCGAATTTTTAAGTTTTAGGGCGGCTTCCGGACTTCTTGATAACGAAAATGACAAGTAGGCAGCTGTGCTCCGAAGCTAACTCAACAAGCCTACCTATGGGATTTTTGTGCACAGAATAAAACACAAGTTACAACTGGTCAATTCGACCCCAAATACTTGCTCAATCTAAACAAGTTTTACACCATTGGATAGATATGATCAAGGGCTTTCTTCTCGTATTAAACTTAGTGTTGTGGACATTTTCAAAGCGAGGCTAGAGGTCAGGGAGTAGACCCGACACACACCCCAAAATTCGGTGAATTGAATGCATGATTTACACGGCGCGTGGTGATAAATGGGAAAAAATATATTCATTGAAAAAAAAAGCCCGGACTTATAAAAACTGTCAGCTATGCTCTTGAATCATTCCGGAACTAAAAATGCTAGAGAGACGCGGTTTGTACCTGAATCATCCTTGCATTGTCCCTGCATCCGAATTTTAAAGTTTTAGGGTGGCTTCCGGACTTCTTGATAACGAAAATGACAAGTAGGCGGCTGTGCTCCGAAGCTAACTCAACAAGCCTACCTAGGGGATTTTTGAGCCCAGAATAGAACACAAGTTACAACTGGTCAATTCGACCCCAAATACTTGCTCAATCTAAACAAGTTTTACACCATTGGATAGATATGATCAAGGGCTTTCTTCTCGTATTAAACTTAGTGTTGTGGGCATTTTCAAAGCGAGGCTAGAGGTCAGGGAGTAGACCCGACACACACCCCAAAATTCGGTGAATTGAATGCATGATTTACACGGCGCGTGGTGATAAATGGGAAAAAATATATTCATTGAAAAAAAAAGCCCGGACTTATAAAAACTGTCAGCTATGCTCTTGAATCATTCCGGAACTAAAAATGCTAGAGAGACGCGGTTTGTACCCGAGTCATCCTTGCATGTCCCTGCATCCGAATTTCTAAGTTTTAGGGCGGCTTCCGGACTTCTTGATAACGAAAATGACAAGTAGGCAGCTGTGCTCCGAAGCTAACTCAACAAGCCTACCTAGGGGATTTTTGTGCACAGAAAAAAACACAGGTTACAACTGGTAAATTCGACCCCAAATACTTGCTCAATCTAAACAAGTTTTACACCATTGGATAGATATGATCAAGGGCTTTCTTCTCGTATTAAACTTAGTGTTGTGGGCATTTTCAAAGCGAGGCTAGAGGTCAGGGAGTAGACCCGACACACACCCCAAAATTCGGTGAATTGAATGCATGATTTACACGGCGCGTGGTGATAAATGGGAAAAAATATATTCATTGAAAAAAAAAGCCCGGACTTATAAAAACTGTCAGCTATGCTCTTGAATCATTCCGGAACTAAAAATGCTAGAGAGACGCGGTTTGTACCTGAGTCATCCTTGCATGTCCCTGCATCCGAATTTTAAAGTTTTAGGGCGGCTTCCGGACTTCTTGATAACGAAAATGACAAGTAGGCGGCTGTGCTCCGAAGCTAACTCAACAAGCCTACCTATGGGATTTTTGTGAACAGAATAAAACACAAGTTACAACTGGTCAATTCGACCCCAAATACTTGCTCAATCTTAACAAGTTTTACACCATTGGATAGATATGATCACGGGCTTTCTTCTCGTATTAAACTTAGTGTTGTGGGCATTTTCAAAGCGAGGCTAGAGGTCAGGGAGTAGACCCGACACACACCCCAAAATTCGGTGAATTGAATGCATGATTTACACGGCGCGTGAGAATACATGGGAAAAAATATATTATTGAAAAAAAAGCCCGGACTTATAAAAACTGTCAGCTATGCTCTTGAATCATTCCGGAACTGAAAATTCTAGAGAGACGCGGTTTGTACCTGAGTCATCCTTGTATGTCCCTGCATCCGAATTTTAAAGTTTTAGGGCGGCTTCCGGACTTCTTGATAACGAAAATGACAAGTAGGCGGCTGTGCTCCGAAGCTAACTCAACAAGCCTACCTATGGGATTTTTGTGCACACAAAAAAACACAAGTTACAACTGGTCAATTCGACCCCAAATACTTGCTCAATCTAAACAAGTTTTACACCATTGGATAGATATGATCAAGGGCTTTCTTCTCGTATCAAACTTAGTGTTGTGGGCATTTTCAGAGCGAGGCTACAGGGTCAGGGAGTAGACCCGACACACACCCCAAAATTCGGTGAATTGAATGCATGATTTACACGGCGCGTGGTAATAAATGGGAAAAAATATATTCATTGAAAAAAAAGCCCGGACTTATAAAAACTGCCAGCTATGCTCTTGAATCATTCCGGAACTAAAAATGCTAGAGAGACGCGGTTTGTACCTGAGTCATCCTTGCATGTCCCTGCATCCGAATTTTAAGTTTTAGGGCGGCTTCCGGACTTCTTGATAACGAAAATGACAAGTAGGCGGCTGTGCTCCGAAGCTAACTCAACAAGCCTACCTGCGGGATTTTTGTGCACACAAAAAAACACAAGTTACAACTGGTCAATTCGACCCCAAATACTTGCTCAATCTAAACAAGTTTTACACCATTGGATAGATATGATCAAGGGCTTTCTTCTCGTATCAAACTTAGTGTTGTGGGCATTTTCAAAGCGAGGCTAGAGGTCAGGGAGTAGACCCGACACACACCCCAAAATTCGGTGAATTGAATGCATGATTTACACGGCGCGTGGTAATAAATCGGAAAAATATATTCATTGAAAAAAAAGCCCGGACTTATAAAAACTGCCAGCTATGCTCTTGAATCATTCCGGAACTAAAAATGCTAGAGAGACGCGGTTTGTACCTGAGTCATCCTTGCATGTCCCTGCATCCGAATTTTAAAGTTTTAGGGCGGCTTCCGGACTTCTTGATAACGAAAATGACAAGTAGGCGGCTGTGCTCCGAAGCTAACTCAACAAGCCTACCTATGGGATTTTAGTGCACAGAAAAAAACACAAGTTACAACTGGTCAATTCGACCCCAAATACTTGCTCAATCTAAACAAGTTTTACACCATTGGATAGATATGATCAAGGGCTTTCTTCTCGTATCAAACTTAGTGTTGTGGGCATTTTCAAAGCGAGGCTAGAGGTCAGGGAGTAGACCCGACACACACCCCAAAATTCGGTGAATTGAATGCATGATTTACACGGCGCGTGGTAATAAATGGGAAAAAATATATTCATTAAGAAAAAAAAGCCCGGACTTATAAAAACTGTCAGCTATGCTCTTGAATCATTCCGAAACTAAAAATGCTAGAGAGACGCGGTTTGTACCTGAGTCATCCTTGTATGTCCCTGCATCCGAATTTTAAAGTTTTAGGGCGGCTTCCGGACTTCTTGATAACGAAAATGACAAGTAGGCGGCTGTGCTCCGAAGCTAACTCAACAAGCCTACCTATGGGATTTTTGTGCACACAAAAAAACACAAGTTACAACTGGTCAATTCGACCCCAAATACTTGCTCAATCTAAACAAGTTTTACACCATTGGATAGATATGATCAAGGGCTTTCTTCTCGTATCAAACTTAGTGTTGTGGGCATTTTCAAAGCGAGGCTAGAGGTCAGGGAGTAGACCCGACACACACCCCAAAATTCGGTGAATTGAATGCATGATTTACACGGCGCGTGGTAATAAATGGGAAAAAATATATTCATTGAAAAAAAAGCCCGGACTTATAAAAACTGTCAGCTATGCTCTTGAATCATTCCGGAACTAAAAATGCTAGAGAGACGCGGTTTGTACCTGAGTCATCCTTGCATGTCCCTGCATCCGAATTTTAAAGTTTTAGGGCGGCTTCCGGACTTCTTGATAACGAAAATGACAAGTAGGCAGCTGTGCTCCGAAGCTAACTCAACAAGCCTACCTATGGGATTTTTGTGCACAGAAAAAAACACAAGTTACAACTGGTCAATTCGACCCCAAATACTTGCTCAATCTAAACAAGTTTTACACCATTGGATAGATATGATCAAGGGCTTTCTTCTCGTATCAAACTTAGTGTTGTGGGCATTTTCAAAGCGAGGCTAGAGGTCAGGGAGTAGACCCGACACACACCCCAAAATTCGGTGAATTGAATGCATGATTTACACGGCGCGTGGTAATAAATGGGAAAAAATATATTCATTGAAAAAAAAAGCCCGGACTTATAAAAACTGTCAGCTATGCTCTTGAATCATTCCGGAACTAAAAATGCTAGAGAGACGCGGTTTGTACCTGAGTCATCCTTGCATGTCCCTGCATCCGAATTTCTAAGTTTTAGGGCGGCTTCCGGACTTCTTGATAACGAAAATGACAAGTAGGCAGCTGTGCTCCGAAGCTAACTCAACAAGCCTACCTATGGGATTTTTGTGCACAGAAAAAAACACAAGTTACAACTGGTCAATTCGACCCCAAATACTTGCTCAATCTAAACAAGTTTTACACCATTGGATAGATATGATCAAGGGCTTTCTTCTCGTATCAAACTTAGTGTTGTGGGCATTTTCAAAGCGAGGCTAGAGGTCAGGGAGTAGACCCGACACACACCCCAAAATTCGGTGAATTGAATGCATGATTTACACGGCGCGTGGTAATAAATGGGAAAAAATATATTCATTGAAAAAAAAGCCCGGACTTATAAAAACTGTCAGCTATGCTCTTGAATCATTCCGGAACTAAAAATGCTAGAGAGACGCGGTTTGTACCTGAGTCATCCTTGCATGTCCCTGCATCCGAATTTCTAAGTTTTAGGGCGGCTTCCGGACTTCTTGATAACGAAAATGACAAGTAGGCGGCTGTGCTCCGAAGCTAACTCAACAAGCCTACCTATGGGATTTTTGTGCACAGAAAAAAACACAAGTTACAACTGGTCAATTCGACCCCAAATACTTGCTCAATCTAAACAAGTTTTACACCATTGGATAGATATGATCAAGGGCTTTCTTCTCGTATCAAACTTAGTGTTGTGGGCATTTTCAAAGCGAGGCTAGAGGTCAGGGAGTAGACCCGACACACACCCCAAAATTCGGTGAATTGAATGCATGATTTACACGGCGCGTGGTAATAAATGGGAAAAAATATATTCATTGAAAAAAAAGCCCGGACTTATAAAAACTGTCAGCTATGCTCTTGAATCATTCCGGAACTAAAAATGCTAGAGAGACGCGGTTTGTACCTGAGTCATCCTTGCATGTCCCTGCATCCGAATTTCTAAGTTTTAGGGCGGCTTCCGGACTTCTTGATAACGAAAATGACAAGTAGGCGGCTGTGCTCCGAAGCTAACTCAACAAGCCTACCTATGGGATTTTTGTGCACAGAAAAAAACACAAGTTACAACTGGTCAATTCGACCCCAAATACTTGCTCAATCTAAACAAGTTTTACACCATTGGATAGATATGATCAAGGGCTTTCTTCTCGTATCAAACTTAGTGTTGTGGGCATTTTCAAAGCGAGGCTAGAGGTCAGGGAGTAGACCCGACACACACCCCAAAATTCGGTGAATTGAATGCATGATTTACACGGCGCGTGGTAATAAATGGGAAAAAATATATTCATTGAAAAAAAAGCCCGGACTTATAAAAACTGCCAGCTATGCTCTTGAATCATTCCGGAACTAAAAATGCTAGAGAGACGCGGTTTGTACCTGAGTCATCCTTGCATGTCCCTGCATCCGAATTTCTAAGTTTTAGGGCGGCTTCCGGACTTCTTGATAACGAAAATGACAAGTAGGCGGCTGTGCTCCGAAGCTAACTCAACAAGCCTACCTATGGGATTTTGTGCACAGAAAAAAACACAAGTTACAACTGGTCAATTCGACCCCAAATACTTGCTCAATCTAAACAAGTTTTACACCATTGGATAGATATGATCAAGGGCTTTCTTCTCGTATCAAACTTAGTGTTGTGGGCATTTTCAAAGCGAGGCTAGAGGTCAGGGAGTAGACCCGACACACACCCCAAAATTCGGTGAATTGAATGCATGATTTACACGGCGCGTGGTAATAAATGGGAAAAAATATATTCATTGA
>NC_047078.1:8967024-9024366 GCF_902459465.1 Asterias rubens
CAGGGGCCCGTGTGCGTGCGTGCGTTCAGCATGGCGAATAGTGTTTCTTCAAATCAAGCCGATTTTATTCTTGGATCATGGCCCATGAAAGCTAGAATTAGACATGAACTTCAAATACTTAAGACATGATCTTTTGGAGAAATATGTGTGATATTTTGTCTCATGATGATCAGCAATATGTCTGTCAAGAAGGAAGTTTTAAACTTCAATCGAGAAAACTTCAAGTTCATTATTTGTCTAATGAGCGATATGTCAATTGACAAGTGTTCAAGAAAGCAATGTTCAAGCAAGAAATCTTCAAATACACAGGTATTTTGTTTAGTAAGCGATTGTCAAGATACTCTATTGTTCAAGCTAGAAATCTTCATTGTGCTATTTTTGTTTAATTTTTTTTTTAGTCTTGCCCAATAGCTTTGCCCAAAAGTCTTGCCTGACCAGCTGAACTCTTAAAACCTTAGCATTAGAACCAAGGAAATGTAAATTTATAAATATATGAACCAAGGATATGTGAACTGAACTGAACTTCATTTTACTTGCTTATTTTTTTTTTTTTTTATTTCCTTTTTTTAAGTGGGTGTTTAAATTGAGCCCGGATACATGTCGGAACTTTTGTCCCTGACCAGGATATGTGAACTGAACTTTTGTTTAAATAAATGAATCTTAAAACCTCCTATGAACTTTAGTACCTTGTCAAGGAAAATGTATAACTTCTTTTTATTATTTGTGTGAACTGAACTTCAAAAATTGCAGGCCTAGTGAACTGGACTTCACTTTAAACCCTACCATTACCAAGATTAGAACTAGATTTAATGTGTATCTAACTCTAGCTGTGGCTAAATACTTCAGAAGACCTCCCAGATGTAGCAAGGGCCTTATGTGGGTTGTGGCTTGTCTCAATGGGACTGATATCCACAGTGCACAGTATCAATGTTAGTGTACATTGTACAATAGGGTTGTGAATTTAGAAGTCATTCACTCACTTGATGATGGTATCAGAAAACAAACATGGCTGACCAAATACTATCTGCATCTCCTCAGGATACAGCACTCATAGAAATTCAGAAAAAGCACAAAGAAAGTCCCACACTCTGAACTCAATTATGATAATTATAATATGCAAGAACATAATGGGAGCTGCAGTGACCAAGCAGCCATCAATGTAGGGGGCACTTCCAAGGTTAAACATTGGTCGAGAATGCATAAAAAGGGAATGTGAACTGAACTTCTTTTTGTTTTAAATTTGGGGGGGGGGGGGGGGTAGATTTTATAAGCCTATTATATTGTAGTGCCTGACCAGCTGAACTCTTAAAACCTTAGCATTAGAACTCTAGTGCCTAACCACGGAAATGTAAATTTAAATTATTTTTAAACTTTTATAACTTAACTTTTCAAATCTTGATATGTGAACCAAGGATATGTGAACTGAACTGAACTTCATTTCATTTATTTATTTTTTACTATTTTTTTTATTTCCTTTTTTTTTTTAAATTAGTGCTTAAATTGGCAATGATTTATGAGCTTTTTTGCCTGATCAGGCCATGTGAACTGAACTTTTTTGTTTTTTTAACTGAACTTTTCAAGCCTGGTTAAAGGATTCGGGTACTTTTTCAAAATGTCCACGGATTTACATTAAACTTACAGGGTTTGAAGATATATGATAGTGGAAAGCTTCCCTTCAAATATTATTCACTAAGGTTGTGTAGTTTTTGAGAAATGAGTAGTTTTGGTCTCATGAGACCAAAACTATTTTAGCATGTAAAATCCCCTTAAAGCCATTGGACCCGTTCGGTACAGGAAAAAACAAAAAGTTCAAAGATTTACAAATAATTTACAGGGTTTACAGAAGGTAATGGTGAAAGACTTCTCTTGAAATATTAGTCCATGAAATGCTTTACTTTTTGAGAAAACGGTAAAACAATATAAATTCTCGTTAACGAGAATTACGGATTTGTTATAAACACATGTCATGACACGGCGAAACGCGCGAAAACAGGAGTGGGTTTTCCCGTTATTTTCTCCCGACTCCGATGTCCGATTGAGCCTAAATTTCCACAGGATTGTTATTTTATATATAAGTTGTGATACACGAAGTGTGGGACTTGGACCATACTGTTTACCGAAAGTGTATAATGGCTTTAACCAGTTATAAATGATATTATACCAAAACCATAGCATTTCTGGTTTATACGTTTTTACATGCTAAAACTGAGACAAAAATTATTACTTTTACTCATTTCTCAAAAACTACAGCACCTCAGTAAGTAAAATTTCAAGGGAAGCTTTCTACTATCATTATCTTCAATCTGTGTAAATTTCATGTAAATCTGTTGACATTGTGTTTTTTGTTAGGAAAAAGTGCATATATCCCTTTAAACTGAACATAACTTTAATTTATTTATTTTTTACTATTTTGGTTAATTCCTTTTTTAAATGAGTCCTTAAATTGAGCCCTGAGTACCTGAGAAATTGATAATATTTTATTTTACTGACCTCTTCAAAGCTTGCTTTTTGGCATAGTTTGAACAAACATTGTCTGACCACTCGTCTGGTAGTCTTGTGCTTCACTCTGTTTTTTCTGCAGTAGCGTGCATGTCTTCCTAGCATCTTGTCCCAGAAGTGGCCCCTTATGTTGTGTGCCTGGGCTGGTTATGCGCTTGACACTTGTCTTGCACTCACGCCTCTAGCGTGTCCATTAATGAGACTGGTATAGCCAGGTTGAACTTCGAGTGGGTGATCTTGTTCTCCACCTCCTCCCTGATGTTGTCACTATCACTAATATCGCTACAATCACTGTTGCCTCTAGCTGGATGGGGCCCCATCCAGTGGCTGTTGTAAAATGATATTTCCTGTGGTACCTTGATTTACCGCACAAAATACCACAGGAATATTAAATACCACAGGAACTTATGTGGTAATGTCTATACAGGCTGGCAAGCAAAGTGTGGGTACTAGTCCTGGTCATGGCATTTCGTTGACCCAGAGTCCACGTGGGTACAAGCTGGGTCCTTTTCAATGATCAAATGTTTTGACCCGGATTCTGGGTCAAAATGATTTGACCCGGATTCCGGGTCAATGAAATGTAATGACCAGATTCTGGGTCAAAGTGTTTTGACCATGAATCCGGGTTAAGTAAAATGACCCGGAATCCGGGTCATTTGAATTGACCCGGAATCCGGGTCATTTGAATTGACCCGGAATCCGGGTCATTTGAATTGACCCGGAATTGACCCGGAATCCGGGTCATTTGAATTGACCTGGAATCCGGGTCAAAACATTTTGACCCGAAATCCGGGTCAAAAATTTGAACAATCAAAAGGACCCGCCATGTACCCACCTGGATTCCAGGTCAACGAAATGTCATGACCAGGACTTGTACCCACACATAACATGGAACCTTTTCAGCATCAAGTGCAAATCTGTCAAAGAGTGATGAGCACGCGAGTGTGAAGCCTTTACGGCATTCTAGATGCTCTGTGGTACAATCTTAGGCCATTTAGAGACCCAATGCCAAAGAATCAGAACAATAAGCCTTCAAAACATGAGCAGTAGAATTTAGGCCCAGTTTTGGATTTTAGAAATACTTGAACTTTCATTATTAACAAAATAAAAAAGATGGGTATAAAAATGTGTAGTGGATTGTTGCAATGTTGTACGCAAGGTTTGCGGGAAAAGAAAACAATGAACTCAGAAACGTTTCAATTGAATGTGGTGTCAAATGGAACAGAGTTAATAACAGCCTTGCGTGCGGAGTTACCTGGGTAAAACTATACCAATATCACTCACACTAGCCACAGAGGCCGCAGAACGGCAATGACAGACAGAGACAGCGTGGTACCGTAAATTAAACATACAGTAACTACAAGAAAACTAAATAGTATGGAGATGACACGAACTTACGTGCTCTTATACGACACACGGTTTAACAAAACTGGGGAACATTGTGGTGTCCCCCCCCCCCCCCCCCAGGATTGATGGCAACTTGACGGGACACAGCGTTTTGGGCACAGGGTTTGGCCTTTTTACATATAGTGCAAAACCTGACTATCATGATAATGGGGGTCAAAAGACAGGGGGAACATTTCGAAAATGGGGTGGGGGTACACGTCCCTTCCACTCTTTCAAGGGGGAGGTGCAAATCTGTCAACGATGGAGTATGCGTGTGAGAAGCATTTACGGCACTGGGTGCAGGCCAGATTAAGGGCCCAGGAAATTTTGCATTTTTTTTAGCTGCTCTGTGATGCAATCTAGGGCCAATTTTGAGGGGGGACAATTGATTATAGTGTCCCCCACCCTTTAAAAAGTTGTGTCATCCTTTGTCCCTAGGATTAATGCACATGGTGGGCACACAGGGTTTGGTCTTACATTAGTAAAAACTTGGGCTTCATGATAAAGGTGGTCAAAAAGATGGGGGGTGGGGACATTTGATATTGTGTCCTCCACCCTCCAAAAGATGACAGGGACAATGTCCCCCTGTGTCTCCCCCCCACCCCCCTGATGGAAAGGGCCATGGTCATGGCAGAAAAAGTGTAAGGAGTAAGCCTTTACTGCATGGTAATGACCGGTGTCATGGTAGATGTCTGTTGTGCTCAAAGTTCCGGATGACGTCACCGGGCATTTCAGCATCCTGTCGTTGTGGGTGTTGGTCTCCCGTGCTTCATATACTGCCGCTGCAAATAATATCCGAGACCTTTTTTTTATCGTATGAGTCCATTTTCACCTGGCAACGCACAACCCTCTTTGGCTTTCTTCTTTGTAATTCATGCTTGATACTCGATTATGTTGTTGCATGCTTTTGAACAATAATACTGTTGTAGACGCTCTACTCTTTCATCATACGATTTACTTGTTGACACCGCCATGACAGCTAAAATCTACTAAAATCTACCACTTTCGCTTGCTGTGCGCAGTCATGGAATGACGTAATACTGCTGTATTTGGTCATCCGCAGCTTTTAGCATGCCGGACATCGGAGACTGCGACACCGGGTTGTGGCTGGAAACTATTATTGGAACAACTCGAGGTCCAGTAACAGTATCCAACCAAGGCAGGGTGCTCAACAAAGGTCATTTCAATATACCTACCAAGGTCATTGTTATGCACTTGTGGTAGTTGATAGTTCAATGTTGTTTATTTTTTGGTTGCAGTGGATCTTGTCAGAATGATGGAGAATGTGAAGCTTTAGATGACACTGATGATGAAAACAAGGAGGACTTTGCGGAACATTCCCAGATGGTAAGACAATCCAACATCAACTTTCCGTGTTTTGATTAAGAATAAGGTTAAATAATGTAATAATAACAATAACACTAGAGTCTTATGGAGTTATCTATCAACCAAAAAGTTGCTCAAGGTGCTTCAACAAAGAGAGACAATTTTTAAAGTGTTTGAAGTGATTTGTGATTTTATGAGGCTGATTTGTGTAGCCCCTTTAAACTTCATTGTGAAACTTCATTGTGAAACAAGCAACATTTAATATGTTCGTTTTTCTTAGCATAAATATTTACAAACAAAGTTTGTTCAAGACGTTCCTTGATTTTTTTACTGGACTTTTGTTTCCTTTTTTTCTGCAGACTTCGGCTAACAATAAAAAAAAACTATCAGAGTATTCATCAGATATGCTAACAATTATTTTGAGTAATTACCAATCGTGTCCAGTGCATTTAGTAAGAGTTTACAAGTTGCTGCGGCAAACTTGGCACCATTGCCAATAACCTTCTCTTAACGATATGTGTACTGGGTTCTTTAATCCGGTTCATTTCAACTGACCCGGAATCCGGGTCATTTGCATTGACCCGGAATCCGGTTCATTTCAAATTACCCGGATTCCGGGTCCTTTTACTTGACCCGGAATCCGGTTCATTTTAAATGACCCGGATTCCGGGTCATTTTACTTGACCCAGAATCTGGGTCAAAACATTTTGACACGAAATCCGGGTCAAAACATTTGAATATTCAAAAGGACCCGCCATGTACCCACCTGGATTCCGGGTCAACAAAATGTCATGACCATGACTTGTACCCACACCTTGCTAACCAGAACACCATAGCTTGAGTCCAGTGCACTTGACCACTCGGCCACTATCGTCTCAAAAGTGACACCTGCGTCCATTAGTTGTCTGATTAATTGTGTAATTAATTATTTGATTGGAAGCTGTGGCAGCAAAATGATTTTTTAGGAAAATAAAAGAGTGGGGAAGAGGTCTTAAACTTCATTTTGAAACATGCAGGGTCGTACTGGCTGTGTGATAAAATCGACACACTCTTTTATAGCAAGGCACCGACCATGTAAAAAGACACCATTTTGATGTCTCTGATCAGCAGAGAGTCGGTTTGAGTCCTAGTGTTATCGATCTTGAGAGTTTGATATTTTTACCTTTTTTGGTATCACAGTTAACATTTACTAATGCCCAGGTTAAATATTGACCTTCAAATACATGTATGTTCGTTTTTCTTGCATAAATATTTACAAACAAAGTTTGTTCAAGAGTTCCTTGATTACTTGGCTTTTGTTTACTTTTTTCGTGCAGACTTCGGCCAACAATAAAAAAAACTATCAGAGTATTCATCAGAAACTGTTCAAGCTGGTATGGAAAGATCTGGCTGTATGAGGTAGGTATTAAGTAGGATTTGAAACTTTGCACAGTAGAAGTTTATCTACTATATATAGCAAGAGGAGAGAATGCTCCTGCCTTCTGTGTCATATTTGTGAGTTGTACAAAATGTGAGTTATAATTTAATAGATTTCGTTTCTTTTTCGGGGCTGTGTGTGTACTTGTCATCGCCGGGAAGCGAGGTCTTCTGTGTGAATACACACTCGCACATCGAGGACTTTGAGCACAGCGAGGACGTCCTCGCTTTGAAAAATTGTGATAAATGCAGCATTATAGCCAGTTTGGACGCCACTGAGATATCTAAGCTTTTGGGACTAATCCTCGGTTAACGTCATTTTCGAGAGGAGTATGTGTGAGTTAACACCATTCTGTTGCCGGTTAGCACTCTTGGATGGTTACATCGCCCTCTGTTGATATGAAGTTTCCTTCTTGTAGGTAGTAGAGGCGGCCATTTCTAATCCTGAACTCATTTATGCATGACGGTTAGCTTATTCGATTTGAGTCGGGTAGCGTGGCTGGTTGCAGGTGTCATGGGGACGCATCATAAACATTGAGTGCATTGCATCCACCAGGACCCTAGAGACAACCATTCGACCCATGGCAGCTCTCGAGAGAAGACAAGAAATGGTGAGTGATCTAAGTGTAAATAAATTTAAATGTAATCCTTACTGTACTGACTACATCACTATACTATATACAGTCGTTTGACCAGTTAACGATTCCTTACACTTGTCAACCAACACATAATAGTTAAATGATTTAGGACATTACCAATTTAAGTTTATGCCTGTGATTAAGAATTAACCCCTAATAATACGTACCCCAGTTGGAATTCCACAAGTTCAATAATGGATTTGTTTTCAACACATCTCATGACACGAAACGTATATTTGTAGGCCTATGTCTATAGCTATGTCTTTAAGAAAAGACATGAACATCAAACATGTTTGTTTGCTTAAAAAAGTGGATCTGAATGATTTTCAGCAGAAACGAGAGGAACATTATTAAAAACGACATTATGTTATGAAGCAAGTACTAAAGTAGAACACGGTTTACTATCGCTTATATAAAATCACGCCGCACGGGAATTCTCCGTTTCGGCATACATTGTACGTTATACGGTACGAGTTGACTTGGGTACGAGTTGACTCGGGTACGAGTTCACTCGGGTACGAGCTGACTCGGGTACGAGTTGACTCGGGTACGAGTTGACTCGGGTATGAGTTGACTCGGGTACGAGTTGACTCGGGTACGAGTTGACTTGGATACAACATTTTGGGTACGAGTTGACTTGGGTACGAGTTGACCTTTTTACGTCGTGAGGGGTCGTGAGTTGTCGGTATTTAGTGCGACCCTTATGACATGTTCCACTAAACCGATCGATATGTTACATAATTTTTATGTCTTCTTTCTAGTATGAAGAAGGGGACAGCGTAATGGCACTGTGGCCACCAGACTCGTCATGGTATCCAGCTGTAATCACCTCCATAACCAAAAGTATTTAATAAAAATAACAAATTCTTATATAGCGCATTTCACAATAAACCGTATCAAAGCGCTTTACATTAGTCCCCTGGTCATTGGGCCAATAAACATCCCTTTAATCTTTCTATACAGCCCCGAGCTGCCGTGGCGCTCCGAAAGCTTTTCATTCACATATTTAAACAAGTATCATTACTTTTGTACTGTGGACACACGAAATTACAGTTACACACCCTTATTGTGATCCACATCACGTGCAGAGCACGTTTTAAAGATGGCACAAAGTTGTATGTTTCCCACACCCCCCCCCCAAGTGAAATACAAATTAATAAACCCTTTGCCTTTCATTTTTCAGGGAAGTCACTAATGAAGTACTCTGTGCGTTACAATGAGGATGGCATCACACGCTCCTTATTTGAGCACCAGGTGAGTAACTGATGATGTCATGTATTAATTGCATCAATATGAATTTAATAACATGCTATGTTTCTTCATAGTGTATTATGTTCTGTACAATTGAGACGTTTTTCCAAGGTTTACGACGTGTTGCGGCAATAAAATGTCCTCTCTAAATGTAACAGAGTCCCGTAACCGTTTGTTATAAAATCGATATGGTTGGAAAGATATTGTAGAAGTAGAATACAATGATCAACACAAATAGGCCATGAAATAGCGTGGTTTTCGTTTTACCTCGTCGACAAACACGGTCGGCCATTTATGGGAGTCAAAACTTGGACTCCCATAAATGGCCGACCGTGTTCGTTCGCGACGTAAAATGAAAACCGTGCAATTTGTAGTGAAACTTGTAAAACATCTTTCGAACCATATGCATTTCATAACAAACGGTTTCAAACGCTTTTCATTTCTCAGTGGTGTTAATTATGTCATTTGTCTTTTCCTTGCTAGCTGGCCCATCAAACATCAGATTTTCAGTGTGATACTTCAAGGTCTGGTTGTCAAGAATGATTCTTTGATTCTGGAAGTTGCCAAACGTGAATACCTCAGACTTGGCCACGATGTTACACAACATGGCTACATTCGGAACAAACTACGAGAACTTGGTCGTCTTGTTATACAACTGAGAAAAAACACCCACCAACCAAATGCATCACTGGAAGTATTCGTGCATCCCCGCCATCTGAATGATATCGTCAAGGCTGTTTATGATGTCGCCGGCTTCAGTGAAGGAAAACAGATGTATCACGTTCCATCTCTAGCACTCAAGATTGGACACTCCATCAAGAGATGTGCACTCATACTGCAAGCAAGTGCTTTAGAGTTTAATCTTAGGCAAAAAGCGGAACAGACCGAACAGTTTAGGCAGTTATGTGAAATTAAGTGGCCAGAACTTGTGTCAACCCATGCCCACAGAACACTGTACCAAGGAAAGCGCAACAAACGTGCTGATCTCCCCACAAATACAGATGTGGTGAAAATCTCATCGTTCCTTCATGAAACTGGCAACAGGGAAGTGCAGCTCCTACACTCTGCTAAGGGCCATGAAATTACACCAGCTTGGAAGAAATTGAATGAAGTCACACTGTGCCATCTCATTATCTTCAACCGCAGACGACAGGGGGAAGTATCCAAAATGAAACTGGAAGATTTTCACAAGCGCAGTAGTGCAGCCATTGTGAAAGGTGATTGCGTGATGACTGATCTTGAACGGCACCTCTGTAAAATGTTCCAAGTCATTGAAATAGTTGGTAAGAGGGGCAGAACTGTTCCTGTGCTTCTTGGTACTGATGTGATGGCGTGGTTGAAGGCTCTGGTCGCAAATAGAAATGCAGCTGGAGCGGCACAAGACAATATATTCTTATTCGCACGAAGTTGTTACGGAGGCTCAGGTCATATACGAGGAAGCGACTGTCTACGAGCATATGCAAATGAGGCGGGCCTTGAGAATGCTGGTAGCATGCGGTCTACAAAGCTTCGTAAACATGTAGCGACTGTTTCACAAATTCTGGCCTTGAATGAACATCAGCTTGAAACACTTGCAGACTTCATGGGTCATGATTTGCGGGTCCATCGCGAGTACTACCAGTTGCCAGACACTGTCCAGAGGGTTACCAAACTGTCTAGACTTTTCCTCAGCTTGGAGAGAGGCAACTTGGTTTCGCAACATGGCAAATCTTTGGAGGAGTTGCATGTTACTGGAGGTAAACAAACCCGTTTGTAACTTTTCTTTCCAATTTCATTCAAACTGTGGTACCCCCCCCCCAAATAACATTCATTCACTGTACAACCTCCCCTCCCCCTTCCACCCCCCCCCCCAATGGATTGGCCAACATGTTTAGGTGTGTACGCCAAAAAGCAAGCATACCAAATGTAACAATTGCTCTTTGTTTTTGGGGCCTGATAACTCGGCCTGCGGCCGTCATCACCTAACCCCCTCCCCCCCCTTTGAACCTCATTCACTGTACACCCCAAACCCCACACACCCAACCCAACGGATTGGCCCACATTGTTATTTGTGTGCCAGAAACCAATCAAAGCTAACTCTAGAAGTTTAATTTCTTTTTATTGCAGAAGGCTTCACCAGCGATGAGGACAGCAGTGATTCAGGTGACTCGTGTGACCCAGCTTTGGAGGACAGTGTTGATGCCAGTAAGTTTATAATATTTTTGACTGCCTATATCTCTTGTAGGTCTCTTGCATATGCTGGTCCTATTCCCTGTTTCCCCCCCCCCCAGACCAAAATCGATAAGATGCCAGACTCCGTTTGCTGTCAACAAATTTAAGGTGTCATGCACCATCAAAGTACAGTCATAACCTAGAGTCACTCTGTAGGCACAGCCAAGTGATTAGTCTAGATTAGCCCATCTCGGCAACTCATTTTGTACGGTAGGATGAAACAAGATGGCTGCTTCTTGTCAGGCATTTCCGGCAGGTATCGGCACATTGGTAAAATGAACTTATTTAGGGTATGTATACGCCCCATTTGATTATGTTTACTAATTTACCTCTTCTTTCCTGTGTGTTTTAGGAAGGCCACCAACCCCAGCTCGACAAGTCAAGCGTCGACAATTCAAGCGACGCCCCTGGACTGCCCAGGAAAAGAAAGACGTAACTGAGGGCTTGCAGAGATTCATGTTGCTGAAGAAGATTCCAGGAAAACGTGACATTGAATCGTCCTGTCCTGTGGCATTGCAGACCAGAACTTGGAAAAACATTAAGGACTTTTGTAGAAACACGATGACACTTAAACAAATTTAAGGTCTCCTGCACCACCAAAGTACAGTCATAACCTAGAGTGACTCTGTAGGCACAGCCAAATGATTAGTCTAGACCTTTGGCCTGCCCGCCCCCCCCCCCCCCCCATAAGAACAAGAAAATCGTGTACCACCCCCAAAAACATTTCCCAGAAGGCCAGTATATACACATTCACATTAGTGAACCGCAAGAAAAAGGATTCATGTGTTATGTCCTCACATCGATAGGTACCATGCGACTTTTGGCAATGTCCTCCATTGGATAGTATTAAAAGTATGTCCTCAATCTGCAGTGTACACATGTATTGGTGTGTGGGGGTGTGTGTTGGTACACGTGAAATCAACTTGATGGAACTGTCTACTGTACTTGATGTGCGTGCGTAAGCAAGCGTGTCATCCATGACATGCAGTTAGCTTGTTAAAAGAAATGGCGAACTTTTTTGGGTGGCCAGGAGATCAATTCGTCTTGAAAGATGGGGGGGACATAACATTTACGGCTAGGGGTCCAGGGCCCGCATTATGCCCTAGGAAAATGTTTAGGCCGTAGATGCTCTGGTGTAATCTAGGGAGTCTGAGGGGTGGTGTGCCCCCCCCCCCCTCAGATGTTTAAATTTAATGCCTATTTCGAGCTTTGATGCACCTATTTTTGCTCTCATGGTTAATGTACCTAAAAAAAATAATAAACTGTAGCTTCGTAATATCCATATTGTTTCTGCATTATAATGCTCAGACGGCATTTTATCCCCATCATCACCAGCTTCATCAAGGGTGGATCAAGAAAAAAAGTTTTAGGGGAGGGTGGGGGGTGGTTGGTGGGTGTGGCACATCTACTAAAGATGAAGCCTGCTCTTCAGGGGGACGCGAAGCCTTAAATGGCCTGTGGTCTGGGCCCGCCTTAGAGTCCGGGCCCGCCTAAGGGTCCGGGCCCGAAGTAATTTGTGATTTTATGAGGCTGATTCCTTTTTTTCTGCAGACATTGGCTAACAATAAAAAAAACTATCAGAGTATTCATCAGATATGCTTACAATTATTTTGAGTAATTACCAAGTGTCCAGTGCCTTTAGTAAGAGTTTACAAGTTGCTGCGGCAAACTTGACACCGTTGCCAATAACCTTCTCTTAACGATATGTGTACTGGGTTCTTTTACATGCATTACTAGACAACACACAAGACCAACGACTTGAAGTTCAATCCGAAGGAAGAATCAATACTGGTTAAATCCGGGTCATTTGAATTGACCCGGAATCCGGGTCATTTGAATTGACCCGGAATCCGGGTCATTTACTTGACCCGGAATCCGGGTCAGAACAGTTTGACACGGAATCCGGGTCATTTACTTGACCCGGAATCCGGGTCAGAACAGTTTGACACGGAATCCGGGTCAAAACATTTGAACATTCAAAAGGACTAGCCATGTACCCACCTTGATTCTGGGTCAACGAAATGTCATGACCAGGACTTGTACCCACACCTGGCTAACCAGAAACACCACAGCTTGAGTCCAGTGCACTTGACCACTCGGCCACTATCACCTCAAAAGTGACACCTGCGTCCATTAGTTGTCTTATTAATGTTGTAATTAATTATTTGATTGGAGCTTTGGTCGCAAAATGATTTTTTAGGAAAACAAAAGAGTGGGGAAGAGGTCTTAAACTTCATTTTGAAACATGCAGGGTCGTACTGGCTGTGTGATAAACTCGACACGTTCTTTTATAGCAAGGCACCGACCGTGTAAAAAGACACCATTTTAAAGTCTCTGATCGGCAGAGAGTCGGTTTAAGTCCTAGTGTTATCGATCTTGAGAGTTTGATGTTTTTACTTTTTTGGTATCACAGTCAACATTTACTAATGCCCAGGTTAAATATTGACCTTCAACTGTGTTCACTTTTCTTAGCATAAATATTTACAAACAAAGTTTGTTCAAGACGGTCCTTGCTTTTTTTATTGGACCTTTGTTTCCCTTTTTTCTGCAGACTTCGACTAACAATCAAAGAAACTATCAGAGTATTCATCAGAACCTGTTCAAGCTGGTATGGAAAGATCTGGCTGTATGAGGTAGGTATTAAGTAGGATTTGAAACTTTGCATGGTGGAAGTATTTCTAAGAGAGGCTTGCGGTAAAACCATGTGAATATCTCTTTATGAGTAGTGCTGAGAAGAACCGATGGCTTTCTCCTGAAGACTATCGGAGCATACTGATCAGTATCTACCTGTTCTTTCCAGAACCAACACTACTCACAAAGAGATATTCACATGGGGAAGGTTATTTTCTCACATTCAAAGAATTGTTCCAACTTTGAGTTTTGTGATTTTGTATTAGATTTATTACATGTTAAGTTTGCATCAGAGATAAAGAATATTTTTTTGGTTTTACCATTATGCTGATGTGTTCAAAACACTGTATCCTTCCAGGTTCCTGTAAAAAGAATTCATGTTCTAGGGGTATGATAAAGTGCTATATTTATTGTTGTTTGTGTATTGACGATTCTTTTTCATCATCATCATAATTTGGCAAAGACTTGAGCCGTGGCCTCCCTCATCCTCAACTTGTAATGGCGGTGCACTCCTGGAGTTGCAGCCACCAACTGCTCTCTTTAAATCGCTTCTCATTTCAGCTCTCCTACACTCCTACCATTCCACTCTCTCACAATGTCTCTCCATTAAATGCTACAATATTAGTAATGTTTTGTTCTCTTGCATGCCTTGGACATAGATGTTTTCCAAGCAGCAGTTAAAAGCTCCGGTATACGCTACTCCATGGTGAATCTCAGAGATTTTCTGGATAATCGGGTAAGTAACACCCGGTTCAGACAGTCACTGCAGAGTTGCGCCGAATAGATTAGGAGCAACTCTGGGTCGACCAATAAAATTCTGGTTATAAACAGGTGAACTTACATTGTTGTTCCGACCAACTGCAACAGTCAATCCTTCCACTTCTCACGTGTCCAGTCACTCCTTACTGTTTCAGACGTTGAACTTTTCATGTAATTCAGAATTTTGTTCGGCGCGACTCTGGAGCGCCTGTCTGAAACGGGTGTAATTAAGCGGTTAGGTTGGTGTAGGTCTTGCCCTGCCTTCCACCTCTGGGACCCGAGATCAAATCCTACCAGGGCCCCAGTAGTTCCTATTTGACTTCGTAGGTTTTCCCTGGAATAAGTCTTTTGGGTTCTCATTTGGCTCTATAGAGAGCACTGAGAATATATTGTAGCGTTGACCGTTGGTTGCGTTGTACACAGTTTAATGACACAATTGAGGTACAATTAACTGCCTTTTCTGTCCGTTTCTTTGGAGGTTTATTTACACACAACAAGTCATGAAATTACACGAAGCAGAAACCTAAGCCAGAGAAGCGCCCTCTCCAGCGAGCAGACCCGTTCGGCTTGTCTGGGCCACTAGCGTTGCTCCGAAGGGGAGCCGTGCTGGCGCCCCCTAGTGGTCGATCGGCATCGCCGCTACAATATATCCAGATCCAAAGGTTCTTGGACAGTGCTGCAGTGTATGCAGACTCAGTGATCTATTTATAGAATATGATGAAATTGTTTCACGCGAGATCTCGTTGTATGAGAGCTCTTTTTTTTTTCTTTCTTTTTAATCACGTGAATAAATCCCGGGTATTTGACGCAACGTTACACCCATTTCCTTGTCTGTTTTTACCTATTTTGACGACATATGAACACAACAGTTTATACAAAATGCTTATAGAAAGGGCCATGGTCATAGCAGAAAAAGTGTAAGGAACCAGTCTTCACTGCATGATAATGACCAAGTTGGTGGCTGAAAACTGTTATTGGATCAACCCGAGGTCCATTAACAGCTTCCAACCGAGGCAGGGTTCTCCACAAGGGTCATTTCAATATACCTACCCAAGTCATTAAAATGCAGTGAAGATCGGCTCCTCACACTGTTACTGCCATGAACAAATACCTTTAATAAAAAGAAAGACAAACAATTGTAGAAATGGTAACCAACATTATGGTCTTTTTTTTTCGTCGAAATTTGTTATGATTTGTCTGCTATTTTTCAAGGACCTTTTTTAGGCTGTGTAATGTTTGCATGGGATGTTATCTCTCACACAAATTTAACTACTCATGCTTATTTGCAAGAACCAGACTATGAGCTTCAGCACCATAAATATGACAACTTGGGTTGCTGTTTGGCTTTATTATGTTGTTTTCATGAACATACCAGCTACGTTAAAACTCATTCATTGTCTGCACATTCACTCATACTTGTGGTATATGCACAAGCAGGCAGCACAATCTTCTCTTGCAATAAAAAAGATCACACAAACACTATTCTCAAGGAGAATTTCTCAATTTGTCTTTCTCATTACAGAGTATAACGTACAGAAGCGTCAGCAAAACAAAGAAGCTCAAATTCAAAGGCAGAAGCTCTCAACAAGCTGTCATCCGTCCAACCAGCTGAAGTTTCAATAGTTTTTCTTCATCGTGTGGCTCCCAGACTTCTATTTATCTAGTTGAAATTTCCAAGCGTTGCAGTTTTGAGGTGCACTGATCTTTTTTCATAAATGTACATTGGCCTTACCTTGTGTTGTGTGCTTGCCTGATTATTTGTTTTCGCCAAAATGCCCCAATATTCAAAATGATTTCTTTGAACAAATTTTTACAGGTTATGCTTTTTTGAAAATGAAAAAGGTTAACCGCAACAGCTCTTGTAAAATTACCAGGCCTGATACTTCACAGATAAGAGGCAACAAAAGCGATTGTCTCCATGCCCCCTGGTCATTGCCTTGGTGACCTTGAAATGCTCCAGTAGATCTTTAAAATTTCCTCATAGGGTGCCCAAGGAGAAAATGACTTGGTGCCTTTGCCCTTTCAAAAACGAAGCATACATGCATAATGACTCTTCATTGCCTTTAATAAAGTTTGGAATTGTACTTTGATTTTAAGGCTGCAGTGCTTGATACTTTATTTAGTGCGTTAAAAGCGACTATTAAGAATGTCATATATGCCAATTTTTATGAGGGCTTTTGGAAAAATCAGACACTCTTAATATCTGGCTGTGCTCCAGGTTCATATGGGTTGTTGTGGCTTGCTGCCGTATGCACCCTTGCATGTCAGCAGCTCAAACCCGTTTCAGTTGCGTCCTTTAAAATTCAGCTTCTCAGCTGATTGTAAAGAATGATTAGCCCCTCAAATTATGAACAGTTTTATTTATTTATTTTTGGATAGCTCTGTTGCTCAAAAGTACTGCCTGTCAAACAAACATTCCACCACTTACGCAATCACTGTTTGTGAGATCTGGCCCAAATTTTAATAAGCAAATAACCGTTACAAATTTTCTTAGCAGTATACCAGTCACAGATGAGACATGTGGAATGGTATTTTGTCAAGTACCCTATTCCGGTAAGTTACTATTTTGTTCTTTTTGTAGCTTCTTTTTTGCTTGAGCAGGTCTATGAAATTGAGTCCTAGGTACTTATGCTTCTCACTTTAGCATTGTAGTTCTACAATGAAAACACATCCTTTCTGAATGTTTAAAGTGTAGTTGACGTGATTAACCAGACTCCGATTTCTTAGACCTGCTTAAGCACTAAAAGTAGCTAGGCACAGCAACCTTTTGCTCACCAGATTATGGTTTCCCGCCAAAATACCATGTCACATGTACAATTTGTGACTGGTATCCTGCTTGCCTAAGCAGGAAATTGTTGAGCAAAAATAAATGTCTGCTTATAAGCAGCTCTATGAAATTGGGCCCATTATAATCATGGTAATCTTGGTTGCACCGTTTTGGGAGTAAATGTCCCCCATGTGTTAAATACACATTCACCTTTTGAGATAGTCCGGTTGACACTATAGAGTGACCAAAAAACTCTGATTTGCAGAGTCAAACAGTTTTTAAACTCTTCATTGAGACTTAAAGGCGGGGACTTTTCTGCCACATTTTTTTTTTAAATCCAACCCATTCTCTTTTCGGACTTTGTTTCCACCTCTTTGTGCCTTTATGCATTAAAGGCAGTGGACATCAAAATAATTATTAGCATAAAACCTTACTTGGTAACGACAATTGGGGAGAGGTTGGTAGTATAAAACATTGTGAGAAACGGCTCCCTCTGAAGTGGAGTAGTTTTCGTGAAAGAAGTAATTTTCCACGAATTTGATTTTGAGACCTCAAAGTTAAGAATTTGAGGTCCCGAAATCAAGCATCTGAAAGCACACAACTTTATGTGACAAGGGTGTTTTTTTCTTTCATAGTTATTTCGCAACTTTGACGAACAGTCGAGCTGAAATCTTCACAGGTTTGTTAGTTTATGCATATGCTGAGATACAGCAAGAGAGAAGACTGGTCTTAGACAATTACCAATAGTGTACACATGGCTTTAAAGACACTGGACACTATTGGTAATTGTCTAAGACCAGTCTTCTCACTTGTTGTATCTCAACATATGCATAAATAACAAACCTGTGAAAATTTGAGCTCAATTGGTCGTCGATGTTGCGAGATAATAATGAAAGAAAAAACGTCCTTGTCACAGGAAGTTACTTCGATCAGAGGGAGTCATTTCTCACAATGTTTTATACAATCAACAGCTCCCCATTACTTGTGTTTTATGCTGATATGTTTTTATTTTTAGTAGTTACTTATAGTGTCCACTACATTTAATCAAACTGTTTTTGTATGACACCACATTGATTTCATTTGCAAGTTTACAAAGAAATGTTCATTAAGTTTTATTGGTATGAATACAGATGTACGTGTAGAAGAGGTTTCCTTCCATTCAATTAACAGTTAAAAACACATTTCTATCAAAGTTACCTCGAAAATGTGAAAATTAAGTCATACCAAAAAGTGGATATGATTTTTATTTGTAATAGTGGGGGAAAAAAGCTTTGTACAAGCATCATCAAAATTTGTGATTGATTTGTTTTATATCAAGTTGGTATTTGGTTTTATTGCACGTTAATCCGGAGGTTGTTGGTTCGAATCCCACTCAAGTCAATTCTTTGTTCAACCCCAAAATCATTTAAACATTGAGAAGTATTATTATTATTATTTAAACATTGAGAATGACTTCTGTTTGACAGGTTGTACGCAGCACAGCATTGACCCACTGGGCTACAACACTGGATGTTAGCCCACAAGGGCACCTCATTGCAGTCGGCACAGCCGGTGAGTTGACATTTTAACTGGGTTGTTGTTTGTTGTAGTTGTTTGTTGTTTGTTAGAGGAGAGGTTTAAAGGCATTGGAGACTATTGGTAATTACTCAAAATAATTGTTTCGTACTCAAGATGAGTGAGAAACAGCTCCCTCTGAAGTGACGCAGTTTTTGAGAAAGAAGTAATTTTCCATGAATTTGATTTCGAGACCTCAGAATTAGATTTTGAGGACTCGAAATCAAGCATCTGAAAGCACACAACTTCGTGTGACAAGGGTGGTTTTTTCTTTTGTTATTATCTCGCAACTTCAACGACCAATTGAGTTCAAATTTTCACAGGTTTGCTATTTTATGCATGTGTTGACAATGGTTGAGATACACCATGTAAGACTGGTCTTTGACAATTACCAATAGCGTCCAATGTCTTTAAAGCCACCTGCTGCCACTACCTGCCGAAGGTCTGCTTTTTGGGGGAGTCAATTTGCATACATCTGGTACATCTCCTAAAACGCCCACTTCCAAGTAAGCTCAGGGAAAGTTATTCCCAAAATGGCGCATGAAAGATCAATTGGGTAATGACGAAACGTGAATCAAGTCATTAATCTTCTATTGCTGATAACCGGAAAAATCTGTCCTTTTTGACTGAACCACTGAAAAGCTCGTGCTTACACACATTGGTGTAAAGGTAAAACTAAAGTTAATCATCTTTTTTCCAGACACAAATTTAATATCTATCATGTCTATTATATTATTGCGATACCCGCTGCTAAAAACATAGGATTTAAACTGCCTCTGGCTACTGCCAATCTTGGTGCTCTAGAATTGCAAGGGTCGTGGGTGCGAATCTCACCTGAGTAAAATGCCTGTGATTTGTTCAGAGTACTGAGTATACAGTGCTAACACACATCGGTGTATGAGGGTACAACAAAAATCAAAATTAATATTTGTTATCCCCATGCAGATTTAACATCTATATATATTTGGTTTTGCGGCAACACCATGTGTGTATCTACTAGCCAGGTAGAGTTTGTTCTTAGATAACTGTCTGCACTGGATCCTCCGAATCCCTTTAAATAAGCCCACTTCTCTCTTATCTCTTTAGTCTCCTGACGATGACTAGATCAAGCTAGTCGAAAGTTGAGAACAATTCAAGAACTGACTCCGCGGTAGTAATTACGATCCTATAAGCTAAAGTAGTAGTCCCAGCCAATTTCGTATACCTTCCGCCTGGGTAGTAGTTTTAACAGGACAGTTCTTTTCAGAACTGAGAAGTCTCTCGAACATCCGATAAATCTACTCCACAGTAGTAGAATAAAGAAAGACAGTTCTCTAAGAACAAAAATACTCTACCTGGCAAGTAGATACACACATGGTGTTACCGTAAACCAAATAAATATTGATACCTCACCATTTAATGCCTCAAATCCTATATACATGTAAAGATTTAACATCTATTACACTGAAACACTTGTTTGATATCTTTTTTTTTCCAGAGCGGCTTCTCAAGGTGGTTGACTATCATGAGAGTAGTTTCCAAGACTTTGTCGGACACAATGATGCCGTTCAGCTTGTCCGCTTTACACCCTCTGGCAAACAGGTCTTCACTGTAGCATACAATCAGATACTGGTGTGGGAGGTTGTGGTGTAAATGGAACGGTAACCATTGAGCTAGTCAGGGCCCAATTTCATACAGCTGCTAAGCACAAAAATTGCTTAGCATGAAATATTTGCCTTGATAAAAACAAGATTTTTACCAACAAATTACCATGTGATTTTCAGGTAAGCAAACAACAGCTAAATACCAGTAACAAGCAATTTGCAACAAATGGAAATTGGGTTGGTAATCCTGTTTTATCAAGGAAGAAATGTTATGCGTAGCAATTTTTCGTGCTTAGCTGCTCTATGAAATTGGGCCCAGGTGTGTGAGCATGTCTTGACTATAAACACCACCAAGGGCTTTTACCAAAAGGAATCTGGTGTGTTCACACAGATTCAGGATGTCCTTCGTCAGGTTAAGCAACCTCTGACTGACACCCCCAGACAAAGATATTGACCAAATAGCGAGATCACTTTAGCTCAGTTTGTAGAGCACCGGGAATTAATCCAGAGGTCGGTGGTTTAAGTCCTGCTCTTTTTTTTGTTCAACCCAATTTATATTATTTGTAGAATTTGTCGAAAAGAGCAGGGATGAGATTTGTCAGACTTTTATCTGAATTCAGACTTTTTAAGTCAGCCTGGTGAAGAAATTCTGCTGTTACTTTTTCTATAATATTATAACAAAAACCTGCTTTTTGATCTACTTCTCTAGTGCTGAGAACACTGTTCCTAAAAGCTTAGTGGAATCTATAACTCCAGGTGTTACCGTACAGGTGGAAAAGCCATAAATTCAACATACATCAGCAGAATTTGTATCCAACATGTGTAGTTTCAGAGCTTTTTGTGAGCAATGACTCTCATCCCTGAAAGAGATTTGATTTAAAGGCAGTGGACACATGTTGGTAATTACTCAAAATAATTATTATCATAAAACCTTACTTGGTAACGAGTAATGGGGAGAGGTTGGTAGTATAAAACATTGTGAGACTTGGCTCCCTCTGAAGTGACGTTGTTTTCGAGACGGAAGTCATTTTTCACGAATTTGATTTTGAGACCTTAAGTTTAAGCTTGGGCGATATCGATTTATTTTATTCCAATATATCGCTGACAATATATCGCGATATTCGATATAATCGCGATTAATGAAATTTGACATCATCAGTCTTCAAACTTCAAGTGAAAGTTGTAGAAGAGACAGTCATAGCTTAAGAGAGGTGTTCTAATGACCTATTCTTCTGGTTTTACTCCAAACCTATGGGGTGCAAGATGTCTCAGCTATCGCGATTATCGTGATATATCGCGATATATCGATATTTCGATTAAAACCAAATCCATCCGATATCGAAATCTTTTCCAAATTAATATCGCGATATTCGATAATAGCGTGATATCGCCCAAGCTTACTTAAGTTTAGAATTTGAGGTCTCGAAATCAAGCATCTGAAAGCAAACAACTTCGTGTGACAAGGGTGTTTTTTTCTTTCGTAGTTATCTCGCAAGTTCGACAGGTTAGTTATATCATGCATATATTGAGATACGGCAAGTGAGAAGGCTGGTCTTTGACAATTACCAATAGTGTCCAGAGTCTTTAACTAACTGTCGGCTCACTTTGATTCATTTGTGTTGATCCAATAGACACAGGGCCCAATTACTTAAACCCTTGGTCTGTCTGTTGCAGCGAGATAGTCGAGTCGTTGTGGTGGCGTAATGATTTAGGTTTCTGCGATCGAATACTGCTCGTGTGAGATCACTGCTCTCGCGCGAAGCTGTCGGCTGCTGACTACTTCTTCGTAGTCGTGAGAGCAGTAGCCTTGCGGGGCCAGCAGTCTGACGAGAATACCGCCAGTGTTGCGAAAAGTGTTGGGGAGACTTGCCACAAGTCTACCAAATGCAGGGACAGACACAATCACCTTATTACTGTACCTTTTTAGATCACATGATTTCCTTGTGATTAAGTATCTACAATCTAATTGTATATTTTGTAAATTTGTATATCTTTGTGAACAGATCCTTTGTGTGTGTGTTTAAACGGAAGGTGTCAGTTTTTGTAATCGCTCCTAAATTTAATGGCAACAAAATTTACTCGGTTAGAAGTACAGCAGCTTTCTATAGTATATAAAAGCATTTTGAGGATCATCAATTCAGTTTTTATTCCCCAAAAAATTTATTGTGGAACCCAACTACAGATTATTCTTCCTGCGTGGTCATAATAGATCGATCCACTAAGCTCCGCCCCATTGCGTATTGACCAATCACAACGCAAATAAGGTCCGACATGCGTGCGCGTATTATGGCGCGTGCAGCAGAGTTGTGCAGAAAGGCATTGGAGAGCCCAACGTGTTCTTGCTCACACGTGCGTCGTGGGCGGAGCCTACTGGATCGGTCTATTGCAGCAGATTTACGGCAGTCTCTAAAACGCAACCACCTTTTGAAATAACAAAGCTCTTTATTAAGTCAATCACAACTTTAACGCTGCCAAAACATAGGATTCGAACTGCCTCTAGATACCGGGCAACCTCGTAAGTCTAGTTGGTAAGACACTGCTCTAGAATTGCAAGGGTCATAGGTTCGAATCACCCCTGAGTAACATGCCTGTGATAGTTTTTCACAGGACTCGGGAAAGTACATGTACTGAGAATTAACACACATCGGTGTATGGGTAAAAACCAAAATTAATAACTTCAGTATTTTCCTCCAACATTGTTCAAGTACGTCTCTTTAAAGACAGTGGACACTATCGGTATTTGTCAAAGACCAGTCTGCTCACTAAACATATCTAAACATATGCATAAAATAACAAACCTGTGAAAATTTGAGCTCAATTGGTTGTCGAAGTTGCGAGATATGAATGAAATAAAAAACACCCCTGTCACACGAAGTTGTGTGCTTTCAGATGCTTGATTTCGAGACCTCACATTCTAAACTTGAGGTCTCATAATCAAATTCGTGGAAAATTACTTCTTTCTCGAAAACTACTCCACTTCAGAGAGAGCCGTTTCTCACAATGTTTTATACTGTCAACCTCTCCCCATTACTCGTTACCAAGTGAGGTTTTATGCTGATAATTATTTTGAGTAACTACCAATAGTGTCCACTGCCTTTAAAGACAATGGACACCAAAATGGTGTTTTCAAAATGCTTTATAGTATCCAAAGCTGCTTCTAACCAAGTAAGTTTTAATTGGTGTTAATTCTCAGAGTCATTACTAAGCGTACACAAGCCCTTTAACAAAATAAGTATTCAAAAATGTAAGTACCATGGAAAGAAAACATAGTGCCCGGTATTGGGGCTTAATGTAAATAGGTAATTGTTCAGTTTCTTTTAACTTATTCCATTCTGGCGTCAATCCTAACTGATATTCCAATGTCAAATATATTTACTTTGAATTATTAGCTTACTTTATATTTTAAAGTTTTGTATGCAGTGATGTAGCCCCCCCCCCCCCCTACAATTTGGTACAATCCTGGCAAGGTACAGTCTGGATAAAACGATTTTTGGTTTGAGTCATTTATAGCTTCTCCATTGTTCACACAATCCATCTTCATCCGTAGATTTGCTCAATGGATTTGATTTTTTTGGACTCTAATGTAAAAATCAGTTTGATGTTCTTCATTTTTAATTGGTATTTTATTTCAGTTAATATTTATTTTACTGAATGGTGGAGAATATACTGTGCTGATCCCTTGCACTATTGCATTGATACTCTATCTGTTTTGCACCCAATACCCAATAAGGTAATCTCTACCTGTCTAACCTCTATAGAGTATTTGTAAATTTATTAATGAAATGTTGTACAGAATACACAATTCGTTGCTGAATGTGTTGATATGGATAAATTCCCACGCTAGAAAGCAACTTCATGTTTGTTAGTGTGTTTCGTCTTGACAAGCGGTATTATCTCTGAAAAGACTTCCCCCAAATTGTAGAATTTTTACATCAACAACTGTGGACCAACATATGTTTCTGTGTTTGTACCATTTAAATTCCAATCAATGAGTTTTCTTACACTACAAAAGACAGCCACCCCCGAGAAGTGTGCTTAACACCATGGGCATCAATCAGGGGAGGGACAGGGGGACAAGCCCCCCCCCCCCCCACACACACACACACTTTTGAAGGGGGGGCACAATATCAAGTTGTTGCCATCCCTCCCTGCCCTTGCCATGTTTTTGACCACCTTTATCATGAAGCCTTAGTTTTGCACTGTGTAAGACCAAACCCTGTGTCGCACCATGTGCATTAATCCCGGGGGCAAAGGATGACACAACTTTTTGAAGGGTGGTGGACACTTATCAAATTTCCCCTCAAAATTGTCCCTATATTGCAATTTAAATTTTCCCGGGCCCTTGATCGGGCCCGCACTCATGCCGTAAAGGCTTCTCACACGCATGCTCCATCGTTGACAGATTTGCACCTCCCCCTTGAAAGAATGGAAGGGCCGTGTCTCCCTACCCCACCCCACTACATTTTCGAGGGGTGGGGACACAATATCAAATGTCCCCCGTGTGCCGTGTCTCTGGTCCACCTTTATCATGAAACTCATGTTTTGCACTGTGTAAGACCAAACCCTGTGTCCCGTCATTGCCCTCAATCCTGGGATTGGGGGGGGGGGGGCACACAATGTTCCCCAGTTTTGATAACTCGTGTGTCTTAATGCTACTCTCACACTTGGGCGAATATGAATGTTTGAAATTCGCGATGAACTCGCCCAAATGTTGCGATTTGATAGTGAATAATGTTCTCGGTCGTCCCTAAACCCCTCCTTACCAATATCTTACGCATAATACGCACGCTTTACCAACAGTACCAATGGCTTACCAAATACTTACGCAAATCGATGGCGAATTACCGTCTTCACAACATTCGCTGAATGTACGGAAGCGCTTCGTATTGCCCCTTCTCACAGAGTGACGAATGTGAATATTTGAATATTTGAATTTCGCGTTAAATTCGTCCAAAATGGCGGTTGAAAAGTGACTATTTGCATCTCGGTCTCACCAGCTCGATCGTCCTCGGTCGGCCCTCTTCTTACCAATATCTTACGAATATATTACGAATGCTTACCAACGCTTGCCAATGCCTTTGCGAACGTTGCAAACGCTTACGCACGCCTTACCAACGCTACCAATGCTTACGAAAATCACGCCGAATGACCGTCTTCGCAACATTCGCTGAAATTTACAAACCGGTTTGTCAATTGAGTGATCTTCGTGTAAGGAGGTGGGGAATAATTTGTGAAGTTTCCGAATTTGTTATTAACGCTTACGAAGACACGGCGAATATTGCGAAGCTTGAGCGATTGTCAACTTCCGATAGCATATTCGCTGGCATTTCGCCGTGTGAGAGCAGCATTTAGTGACCGATCTTCGTATTAAAGGAGGTGGAGAATGACTTGTGAACGTAGTGAATTAGTGGCGAATGTGGCGAAGTTTGAGCGACTGTTCAATATGTCCGTTCGTAAGCACATTCGCTAGCATCGCAGAGCATCTACAATGCAAAACTTTCCCGGGCCTCCCATCTGGGAGCGTGACATCACCCCCCCCCCCCCCCCAGACTCCCTAGATTGCCACAGAGAGCATCTACGGCCTAAAAAAAAACGTATCTTATTAAAAATCTTAGGTCAGGTATCACCCACGGTTAAAAATAGAGCATGACGCAACTTGTCAGGGTCGGGGGTCATCTCCAGGGAAACCATGTCTGCACTAGTTGCGATAACGTAACCCTCCTCCCGACGGCCGCAAGGCCGGAGGGTTACGAGATTATTTTGATCGGCAAATGACAATCTGGTTCAACACGTATAATTTTGACAGCTAGTCACCAGATTTGCCCCATTTTTACCACTTTCAAAAATCATGACACTTAATCCTCAATCAATGTCTAATGAACACTCAAGTCAAAACACCTTTGAGAAAATATTTTTGAAGAAAAATGACAAAAACTGACCAGACCCCGGAGCGATTTCCCAGGTTTATATATTTTGAACTTGTCGCATCGCTTTGCAAACGCTTTATTTAGGCACAACGCCTGCAATTCCTATATCCTTGACTTTATCCAAGAGTTTGAAATAATATGTATTTATCCTGAGGATTGCGCTGATATAAAAATGTATAACCGATGAGCTTCAAAACTGAAATTTATTCAAGAAATCACCACAATACAAGGAAGGACAATTAATGACTAAAATTGGTGACAGTAATACTTATTTTTAATAGGACAATGAACCATTGAATACAATAACATTGGGATATCAAGCATTTTGTTGAAATTGTTTGTACATTGTAGTTCCCGCTGACCCAGCTCGTAGTTTCTAGTGTCTATCCTTTTATTACAATTTTTTCTAATGCAAGTTTACTCCACAAGACTTACTTTTTAATAAATAAATAGTAAACTGGCGGGATACAACCACGTGTTAATCTCTGAAAAGAGCCGGTTTGGTCACGACGTTTCGATACTACACACTGCTCGTCTTCAAAAGAATCAAGTTGTACGATCTTGTGTTATATAATTATAGGGTTTTCTAATTAACCTCAGAATATTATGATTGGACGTTTTAATGTAATACCGTAATCACCATTGTTTAATTAATCCCCAGTTAATAACTGCGCCATAATTGCTTTTTTGAGATTATTGTAGAATGGCTACTTCAGGGGGCTATAGATGTAATGATCGGCTGTTAACCCAAACTAAATGCCATCAGGGCAAAAATTTCATAGAGCTGCTTAGGCATAACTTAATTATTGATTAAAGGCAGTGGACACCTTTGGTATTGTCAAAGACCAGCCCTCTCACATTGGCCGTCCAAGTTACGAGAGAATAATGGAAGAAAACGCCCGTGTTGCACAAGTTGTACGGTGCTTCCAGGTGCTTGATTTCGAGACCTCAACTCTAAAACTGAGGTCTCGGAATCAAATTCGTGGACAATTATTACTTCTTTCTCGAAAACTATGTCACTTCAGAGGGAGCCGTTTCTCACAATGTTTTATACTATCAACCTCTTCCCATTACTCATTAACAAGTAAGGTTTTATGATAATAATTATTTTGAGTAATTACCAATAGTGTCCACTGCCTTTAATACTTTGAAGTTCACTGCTGTAAGAAGAAATACCAGTCACAAATTGTACTTTTTAATTTGGCGGGTAACCTTATTCTGGTAAGCTGCTTAACTATTATTTTTTTCTGCTCGAGCAGATCGATGAAATTGGGATCAGGGCGCATAAAGAGCCAATAATTAATTTACACGACGGCTCTTGGAGTATAGCGCCCTCTATTGTCGGTAACAGAAAACGGTGGTTTAGCTTAAAAGATGGCGGCGTCCTTAAACCGAATTTGATTGCCAACAACAACCTACTGTACATTCACATTGGACTGCAGCAATAGCCACATTATCTGAAATTGTGGTTTATCTACAGATACGTTCCCCTGTAGACCACACCTCAGTGGAAACATGAACTCAGGCAAGTAAATAGATTAGAAGTGAATTATTCCTCGTAAGAACTCTTTGAAAGTTTGAATTAATTGTCACGATCGATTGTTGTCATGTGGTCATGACATAATATGATGATAATGGCATGATTGATGATGGTTGTTGAATTGAAATTTGAACACTGTTGAATGGAATTTACTTTATTTTTCCTCCACTTCAAGTTCACACTTCCATCGACCAGATCAAAATAAATTAATTTCTTTCTAATCTAAAGTCATCAATCAATCAATACAATTACAACACAGACTTACTCGAACTTACTTGAACTTACTTGAATCCACCGACGCCATCACACAACTGGGGAGGAGACGGTGGTTCTGGTTACTGGGGCAGACAGCTTAGATAAGCTTATGTAGAGCCCCCCGGCGTTCTTTAGGAATTTATCCACAGACCAAGTGTAACTGGGGCGCTGTATTCCTTTCTTTATAGAAATTTTGACATTATGGGTCATTGTACGTGTATTTGTACTATTGTTTGTAGGCCTAAGCCTATTCGGATAACTTTCCATATGGCGCCACCACTTTTTCACTCATTTTTACAAAAAGGGATATCTTATATAAGTTATAATAATATTGAGGTAAATTAGATACTATTTTTATTTCATATCGAATGAAAAAGTGGTGGCGCCATACGGAAACCTTTCTGCCTATTTTTCCGCCTTTTTCGAAATTAATGTTAAAATTTCGAAAAAGGAATCAGTGCCCCAGTTAACACATCCGTTTCCCTGCCACCACTTTTCATGCAGAAAATTGTAATTTTTGACGATGTTTTTTAATTTCACTCAACAAAAAGGAAATACAAGCATTATGAATGTATATTGAGTAGGTTGGGGAAAGCTTTAGTTGTACAGTACACAGGAAACTTCAGTTCTGGCTGGCTAACGGTCATAAAACTTCATCAACGCTGATTTGAAAAACGTATAGCGTTAAGAAGGCCCTAAATAATTATGTGACTCCTACATAAGGCTCACAGGGGAGCCTTATACAGTTTCTAGAAGTAGGCCTACATTATCTCATTGAGGTAGGCCTAATGAGACTTGATATTATTTCATATTGAATGAAAAAGTGGTGGCGTGTGATACAGAAACTTTTCCCTATACAATCATCTAGGCGTACAAGTCAACTCTTCTACCCTTTCTACTGAACACAGACTCAGAACACGGTCCATCATGAAGTTTTTCACTGATCAAATTGAAATACAAAAAACCTAAAGTTTATTCTGGCTTTTAAATAAAGAATTAAAAACAAAATTAAGGAACATTGAAAAAGTTACCAATACGATCGAGTGACTCAATCGCTCAACGTTTTGTGTAACTGTAAAATATGTAGACCATGGATATATCCAAGTAGGAACCTACAGCTTTTCAGTTTCAGGAGGTGAAATAATTTTTTAATGGCAAACCAACTTTTTATGCTGAGAATGAGATGCTACCCAAGTTATTTTGAAACACCCCCACAAAAGTTCACACTGAAACAGAAATGAATATATTCTAGGCATTGCATGGCAAGCCGAGGTATCAATTTATGTTTGGGTATCTACTTGCCAGGTAGAGTTTGTTCTTAGAGAACTTTCTTTCTGTATACATACTACTATCGCGGAGTAGAATTATTATTATCATTATTATAATTAGTATTTGTTCGACCAAGATACAAGACAATAAAGTTCTCAAAGGTACAGTATACTACTACAAAACAAGTAAACAGAATCAGGAAAACTAACAAATTCAATAACATGAATAAATCAAAAAATCAACAACACAAAAAACCAAAAGAAGAACAACACAACAACACAAAAAACAAAGAACATCTCCAGACATATTATTAAAAGACAAAAAATATGACAAAACAACATGATCAGACAAAAACAGGAACCAATAAACAACATAACCAACTTAAGCCGGCCAGGATAGACAAAAGTGTACCAAAACACTGTGACCCGAAGGCCTGTCTATCCAAATTGGATTGTTCAGGAGACTTCTCGTTTCTCTGTCCTGCTTTTTAACTATACCCGGGCGGAAGATAGGAAATTGGCAGGGACTACGTGTACTTTAGCTTACAGGAGCGTTATTAACTGCGCTACCGCGGAGTCAGTTCTTAAATCGGTCTCAACATTTGGACTAACTTGCTCTAGTCATCGTCAGGAGACTCGAGTTAATAATTTGACATTAATCAATGTGATCACTTTCTTCTTTTGCAGCTTGTGTGTTTGAAAGCAGAGTTATTCCGGAAACAAGAGGCACTCTGCAAAGAACGACTTCAAGAGAACTCTACTACAGGTAAGGCTAAACCTGTTCCTAAGGTAGGCTGGACCTGGGATGAACTGAAATGAGACTTTGTCTGAAAAGGTGGTTATTTACCATGTTCACCTATGTTTGACACCCCCATGGAAGTGTCGTGGCCAAGCGGTACAGAGCACTGAATTCAAACTCTGTTGTTTCTGATCAGCAGAGTGTGGGTTTGAATCCCTAGCCGTGACACTTTTGTTCTTAAGCAAGACACTTCACCATTGCTTTGTCCTTCGAAAGGGGCGTAAAGCTGTTGGACCCATGTGTTGTGTAACGCATGTAAAAGAACCAATTGCACTTGTCACACTTTTTTATCGCAAATAATATGAGTAAAACCTGAGTCACAAAAATAATCTTCGTCTCAGTGATACAAAAATTATTTCAGCATGTAAAAACGTATTAAAAACCAGTTATAATAAAAGTGCAATTTTGCTGTAAAAAGTATTAAAATACTTTTTACGGCAAAAACTGAGACAAACATTATTTTTTTGTGGCACTGTTTTACTCATTTCTCTAAAACTGCAGAACCTCAGCAAGTTAGTAATTATTTTAAGGAAGTCTCTTTCTACTATCAGTATCTTCAAACAGTGTATGTAAGTTAATCTAAATCTGTGGACTTGTGTTTTGTGTTACAAAAAGTACCCCGACCCTTTAAGCAATCAAACTCAAGTTAAAAGCAGTGGACACTATTGGTAATTACTCAAAATAACTATTAGCGTAAATCCTCTCTTGGTGACGAGTAATGGGGAGAGGTTAATAGTATAAAACATTGTGAGAAACGGCTCCCTCTGAAATGCCATAGTTTTCGAGAAAGAAGTAATTTTCCACGAATTTGATTTCGAGACCTCAAGTTTAGAAATCAACTATCTAAACGCACACAACTTCGTGTGACAAGGGTGTTTTTTCTTTCATTATTATCTCGCAACTTCGACGACCGATTGATATCAAATTTTCACAGGTTTGTTATTTTATGCATGTTGAGATACACCAACTGTGAAGGCTAGTTTTTGACAATTGCCAATAGTGTCCACTGTTTTTAACATTTCAAGTTCCAATCAAAATTATTCAAAACTTTACCCTGTCAGTTTCCTTAAGGTTATTGGTCTTTTTTTTTATTTTTTTATTATTTTTTTTTACAGAAAGCAAGTATCTGGACCAAGAAGAATGACGGAGTTCAGTCCCGAGCTGAGAAGGATAAAGTCCTTACAGCAGAAGAAGAAAATGCATTGGATAAATCAAGGTAAATAATGTAAGATGCATGTTTCATTCCCTAAAAAAGTTTTGAAGGTAGTGCATTTTGCTCCACCAGCCATGCTCCTAGTGGATGATCCTTACAGACTTTGAAGGGGGAACCCTGTTTCAGCCCTAGGAGTAGGTGGCTCCTAGTGGATGATACCCATGCCTACATCCTTACAGACTGTGAAGGGGGTAACCCTGTTTCAGCCCTAGGAGTAGGTGGCTCCTAGTGGATGATACCCATGCTTACATCCTTAGGGACTGTGAAGGGGGTAACCCTGTTTCAGCCCTAGGAGTAGGTGGCTCCTAGTGGATGTTACCCATGCCTACATCCTTAGGGACTGTGAAGGGGGTAACCCTATTTCAGCCCTAGGAGTAGATGGCTCCTAGTGGATGATACCCATGCCTACATCCTTACAGACTATGAAGGGGGTAAGTCTGTTTCAGCCCTAGGAGTTGGTGGCTCCTAGTGGATGATATCCATGCCTACATCCTTAGGGACTGTGAAGGGGTAACCCTGTTTCAATCCCAGGAGTAGGTGGCTTCTAGTGGATGATACCCATGCCTACATCCTTAGGGACTTTGAAGGGGGTAACCCTGTTTCAATCCCAGGAGTAGGTGGCTCCTAGTGGATGATACCCATGCCTACATCCTTACAGACTGTGAAGGGGTGACCCTGTTTCAGCCCTAGGAGTAGGTGGCTCCTAGTGGATGATGCCCATGCCTACATCCTTAGGGACTGTGAAGGGGGTGACCCTGTTTCAGCCCGAGGAGTAGGTGGTTCCTAGTTGATGGTACCCATGCCTACATCCTTATGGACTGTGAAGTGGGTTTCCTGTTTCAAAACAGCTAAAACTTAAAGTCACCTGGAATTTATTTTTTTTCTCCAAACATAAGAGTATAATGTTGATAAACAATAACATATTTTTTTTAGTAATTGTTTGTCACGATTTATATGTTAAAAAAATAGATAAAATTGTTTATGTGGGTGACTCCGCCTACCCCTTTTGTGACGTCAATCGAGGCAGACCTTGCCTTGATCGAACATCGAACACATGTGGAAGTACATGCAAGTCCTAGTCGTGAGTTTGTACGTTTCGAAAAAAAGTTTTTTCTTGCATTTTTTCGGCAATGCCGACCAGGTGTATTGCTGTTAAATGCAGTAATACAACTTTAGATGGGGTCAGTTTGCAAAGTGGTCGGTCCATTGTCTTTTTTCAGCGCTGTGCAGCGAACACTTCGAACCGTTGTGCTTCGAATCCGGAAAACAATACACCACACATTTCACATGAAAAGAAAAGGTATTCTGAAACATTACACCATCCCAACAATTTTTCTTGCTAGTGGGACGTCGAAGAAGGTACCTGAAAGACGTGATGAACTTAAAGGAGCATTTGCCTGATGAGAAAACAATTTGGGTAATGTTTCAACTTTGAGGGCATGTTTTTAGCTTACACCAATCGTCAAGCGCCAAGCTATCTTGTGTTGGCACTGCATGCCATTGTCCGTGCAGGGTAATCCGAGTGGACCGTCCGCACAGCAGCCATAGTGCGTGCAGACATGGTTCGTGACCATAGTTCTGTACGTATGCATCATACCGATCAGGTACCCAGTATATGAGGCCAGACTACACATTTTCTCTTCAACTATCGTGCCTCGATTGACGTCATGGACAGCGCCCTCTCGGGTCGGGCCTAACTCTTAAATTTATAAATAAAAAGAAAACAAATTTTGTGGCACCTTAGTTAACTATTTATTCATATTCTACTCATCAAAACACATATTTTGATTGTTGACAAAAGCTTTATTTTGAAAAAATACCACTTCCAGGTGACTTTAAGAAAAGTTTGTTTTAACTATAATATATTCCAGGTTTTGCATCGGAGATAAATAATATAATTTGTTTACACCGATGTGTATGAAAGCACTGTATACTCAGTACTTTCCCAAGTTATACATGTGTCTGCTCTATCAATGCAAAGGTCATGGGTTCAAATCCCACCTGAGTGATTTGCCTGTGATAGTTCTGATAAAACAGTGAGTATACAATGCCCAACACACATCTGTGTTAAAGACTCTGGACACTATCGGGTATTGTCAAAGACTAGTCTTCACATTTGGTGTATCTCAACATATGCATGAAGTAACAAACCTGTGAAAATTAGAGCTCAATCGGTCGTTGAAGTTGCGGGATATTAATGAAAGAAAATACACCCTTTTCGCACCATGGTCACACGAAGTTGTGTGCTTTGAGATGCATGATTTCGAGACGTCCAATTCTAAATCTGAGGTCTCAAAATCAAATTCGTGGAAAATTACTTCTTTCTCCAAAACTGCGTCACTTCAGAGGGAGCTGTTTCTCACAATATTTTATACTATCAACCTCTCCCTATTACTCGTAATCAAGAAAGGTTTTATGATAATAATTGTTTTGAGTAATTACCAAACTGCCTTTAAAGGAACGTTACAGAAATGGTAAGAAAATCGTGAAGATCACAGATTTACATAAAACTTACACGGTCTAATGATGATGACAGTAGAAAGCATCCCTCAAAATATTTCTGTAATAAATAAATATTCTAACTTCGCTTTTGGAGTTTATCGCTCAGTGAGCGTTTTATTCATTTTAATTTTGGCATTGATGCAATGCAAAATTTGTAATCGTTTTTTCGCTATTCTCTCATGACCCAGATGGCCGATCGATCTCGAACTTCTACAGGTTTGTCAGTTTATGTATTGAAGGTGGATTACATAAAGTGCTTGCACTGCCAGCAACTGTTCTGTTAGTAAAAACCAATTCTGTAATGTTCCTTCCCAAAAGAAGTAAATACCAGGTAACGATAGTATGTTTTAGTATTTCAAGACTTGATTTTTTTGTTGTGTTTTCAGGGCAGCCTTAGAGGCCAAGTTAAAGCTCTAGGAGGAGATGTCAAAAGGAGCCATTCTGACAGCAGGTAAAGAGTTGTGCCCTTGCGCTTATTTTCCTAAAGGGTTAAACAGAACCTGTGACTGTTTTTTTTTTAACCATCAACTTTCTCTACTGATTCCAAGCAGACCTACACATGTATGAGCCCATCTTTAAAGGAACACGTTGCCTTGGATCAGGCCAGTTGGCCATTTATGGGAATCAAATTTTTGACTCCCTTAACTAGGTTGCTGACCGTGTTTTAGTCCACGGCATACAAGGAAAACACTTTTGAGGCATGTTTGTGTGGATCATTATATTCAACTTTTAAAATATCTTTCTAATCATATGCATTTCATCGTCCGATCCAAGGTCAACGTTTTCCTTTAAAGCCATTGGACCCTTTCGGTAAACAGTATTGCCCAAGGCCCACACTTCGTGTATCACAACTTCTATATCAAATAACAAACCTGTGAAAATTTAGGCTTAATCGGTCATCGGAGTCGGGAGAAAATAACGGGAAAACCCACCCTTGTATCCGCGCGTTTCGTCGTGTCATGACATGTGTTTAAAATAAATCGGTAATTCTCGCTATCAAGAATTGATATTGTTTTAACTTTATTCTCAAAAAGTAAAGCATTTCATGGAATAATATTTCAAGAGAAGTCTTTTACCACTACCTTCTGTAAACCCTGTAAGTTATTTGTAAATCTGTGAACTTTTTTTTTTCTGTACCGAAAGGGTCAAATGGCTTTAAAGGATTTGGGTACCTTTTCAAAATGTCCATAGATTTACATTTAACTTACAGGGTTTGAAGAGAATGATAGTGGAAAGCTTCCCTTCAAATAGTACTTACTGTGGTGCTGTAGTTTTTGAGAAATGAGTAAAACAATGTCATGAAAATACGTTTGGAAATGATTAAAATAATTTTCGTCTCATGAGACGAAAATTATTTTCATGACATTGTTTTACTCATTTCTCAAAAACTACAGCACCTCAGCACGTAATATTTTCAGGGAAGCTTTATACTATCATTATCTTCGAACTGTATAGGTTTTGTGTAAATCTGTGGACATTGTGTTTTTTGTCCTACAAAAGTTACATATAGTCTAGACCAGATTTCAAAAAACCAACTTCGAGCGGCATTTTTGAGTAAAAGTTGGTAACATACCTGATTTAACTAATTTGGAGGTGCTGAATCCGAAAATGATGGATACCAAACCTAATTTTTAGTCCTTCACCCTGAAACATCAAGTTTAAAACAATACAGAAAACCTAGGAGACGCAGACTTCTCACGTAAAAAATAGTCAGGTTCTGCTGTGGTTCCACATTGATGTTGTCAGGATACTATACAGGGCAGGTACCCGGGTGCAGGTCAGGTATCCGTAACAAGCTTTTGGGTGTACTGGATAGATCTGCAATCAAATTGCACATTCAGAGGGACCAACCGGTGCTTTCAATGTCATTTGAAAGTATTTGAGTTCGTGTTTTTTCTAATAAAGAGTTATTTATTAGTTGAACATAATTTCTCTGTTGTTAAAAGCACAAACCGTTGATTATTTTCTCTTATGTAGGCCTACACTACTTAAACAGGTAGGCCTACCAGGTGTAGTCTAGACTCAACAATGTCATTTTGAAAGTATTTGAGTTCGTGTTTTTTCTAATAAAGAGTTATTTATTATTTGAACAGTCCACAAGTATAGACTCCTACTTTATTTTTGTATGTCAGCTTTTTTTTTTTTCAGAATTGTTCAAGAGTGTTTCAGTTTGATGTCACTTAATATTATGTCCAATAAACAACCCAATGTATATAAATTATAAACAAATGTTTTGTAGTATTTGGGCTCACATCCCTGTCCTTATAGAGACATTTCTATAAAAGAAAGTACAGAATTAATAGTACACAACACATTGCAATTCGATTGAATAGTGACTTGCTAAAAACACAAATCATCATGCAGATGGACTAGCATTCAGGAAACTGATAAACAAACATATAATTTTACAAACATGTTAATTTCCTTTGGGGAGATACAGTTACATGACATTACAAAAATGCCTCTATGGAATCGACGCATCAAAGCATTCCATTCAAGCTGATATTTCCCAAAATCCAATAGTGTTTTTCCTAAAATTAACCTGATTTTATGTTATATTATGATAGAAGTATACCGGAGAAGGTATCCTTGTAGTACTGATACAACACTGAAACACATACAACAGCTTGGTGCAAGGAGGCATCTTCTTTTCAGTGTATGTCATCCTTTCCAGCATCCACTTAAACCCTATACTATAACATGTACAGAGTCATCTAAATCAAAAATCATATACTGTCACATTGCAAAGAAGTCCACTGGGTATTAGACATTTTGACGATTAGGTCCATTTTTAACTTACTATTTTCATTTTTGGGGGGTTTAAGACTTTTCTTGAAGTTGGTTTTAAAAGTTTAAACTCCTGTTGTTCTTCCCAAATAAAATATTGCTGGAAAAGCAAAGTAAGAGTCTGGTGTACTTGGCCAAAATTAAAACAGTCTTTTGACTTAAGCTTTTTTGTTTAGCAAAACAATTTGCCTCAGTTTGTACTCCAAACTATGATTGCTAATATCGAAGATACGCACACCTTTCATGAATGATTCATTGCTGGGAATCGTCCTAGCTGACACACAAAAATAAAGTAGTAGTCTATACTTGTGGATTGAGCGGTAATAATGAATAAAGAGATATTTGTTTTGTCCTTGTTCTTCACAGCCAGCTGAAAAGAGAGGGGTGGATTGTTTTATCAATGGAGGGGATACATATGTTGTTGTCCTTTGTTTCGGAATCTTACTATCGTCTTCTTGTGTGCAATTTGTCCGTGTGTGTACAAACGCGACTAACAATGCGTTATACTGCCAACAAACAAACAAACTGGAATTTTTTTCAATTGTTAGCCTACAACAGTGAGATTGGTTCGTCAACTGTAGAGAATTGTAATCGCAAATTGAGTTACTTTAAAATCCTCTAAAATCAAATTTTTTGACTGGTAAGATAATTTCAAGCCATGAGTGTGAGCACTAAAAGCTAACCTATCCAAAAACAGGGAGCACTGAAAAGTTGATATACGATACAATTTTCTGTATCATTGTTGAGTCTAGACTACACCTGGTAGGCCTACCTGTTTAAGTAGTGTAGGCCTACATAAGAGAAAATAATCAACGGTTTGTGCTTTTAACAACAGAGAAATTATGTTCAACTAATAAATAACTCTTTATTAGAAAAAACACGAACTCAAATACTTTCAAATGACATTGAAAGCACCTGTTGGTCCCTCTGAAAGTGCAATTTGGTTGTAGATCTATCCAGTACAATCGAAAGTTTGTTACGGATACCTGACCTGCACCCGGTTACCTGCCCTGTGTGGTATCCTGACAACATTAATATGGAACCACAGCAGAACCTGACTATTTTTCACGTGAGAAGTCCGTTGTCTGCTAGGTTTTCTGTATTGTTTTAAATTTGATTTTTCAGGGTGAAGGACTAAACATTAGCCTTGGTATTCATCATTTTCGGATTCAGCACCCCCAAATTAGTTAAATCAGGTATGTTACCAACTTTTACTCAAAAATGCCGCTCACTTCCTTAACTAGAGCCCTTTTTGGAAATCTGGTCTAGACTAATAGACCCTTTAAAGGATTAAAAACAGAACACTGTAACCCAGTCTTTACTTATTTTGGTTTACACCAGCGGGACTTGAACCTGTGACCTCTGAATTAACTTCCCGTCTTGGTTCAGGGCAAGCTTTTGTATAGCAACCTCCAGTTGAGCAAACTCCCGTACCATTGTGCCATGCACTCTCATTGAATGTTGGGCCATTCGGGACTGAAATTTTTGCCAAAGGACACTAAAAATGGAAACAAGGTCGCCGGAATGGGTTTTTTTTTACTTGGTGTTTATCTTGGTGTCAGGAGCATTAACAATTGTTTTATCCAGAGGATTTTTGTAAAACTAGTAAATACAAAACTAAGTATCATGATTTTTTATCTTTTTTGAAATCGATTGTATTTGGGAGTATCGACCCGAACCCTGCATCTCTTACTATGCAAACACTTGCCCTGAAACATTTGATGTAGCAACCGTCTCAATTGTCATAGAACTTTCAATTTAAGAAAACACCTTGTGGCTAAGCATGTCATTGTACCAGACATTGTTCAAATCTAACTTTCAAATGGCTGATCACTAATACTGAAGTCATCTTGTCACATTCCGTCTTACCCAGGGGACGATGTTGCAGATCACTTCCTGGTGGACTATGAGAAGAAGGCCATCAGTGACATGAAGGAGAAGAGAAGACTTGAGGAGGAGGAAGAGGAGGCAGCAAGGGCGGGGCCAGAGTATGAGATGGGGGCTACGGATGTACCTGGCCCAGTCGACCCTCAAGACCAATGGTAAGGAAATTCATCTGGGGGGGGGAAAGAGGAGGCAGCAAGGGCGGGGCCAGAGTATGAAATGGGGGCCACGGATGCACCTGGCCCTGTCGACCCTCTAGACCAATGGTAAGGAAGTCATCCAGGGAGGGGAAGGGGGAAAACAGGAGGCAGCAAGAGCGGGGCCGGAGTATGAGATGGGGGCCTCAGATGTACCTGGCCCTGTCGACCCTCTAGACCAATGATAAGGAAGTCATCCAGGGAGGGGAAGGGGGAAAACAGGAGGCAGCAAGGGCGGGGCCGGAGTATGAGATGGGGGCCTCAGATGTACCTGGCCCTGTCGACCCTCTAGACCAATGGTAAGGAATTCATCCAGGGAGGGGAAGGGGGAAAACAGAAGGCAGCAAGGGCGGGGCTGGAGTACGAGATGGGGGCCTCAGATGTACCTGGCCCTGTCGACCCTCTAGACCAATGGTAAGGAAGTCATCCAGGGAGGGGGAGGGGGAAAACAGGAGGCAGTAAGGGCGGGGCTGGAGTATGAGATGGGGGCCTCAGATGTACCTGGCCCTGTCAATCTTCTAGACCAATGGTGAGGAAATCATGTGAGGGGAAAATCGAGCTAAAAATCCCATCTCATTTGCTGCTTATTTTTGCTTTGTAGAAAATGTTTAGGTGCTTTGTCCACTTAAAGGCAGTATTAGTACTTTCAGCAATCCTCACTTGGTATATCTCTAAGTAAGTATTTATAACCATGTTTTTAAGACCAATGTTAAATCCGTCCACGTTTAGTGTTTAGTGTGGATGGTGACAGCACATTTGTCTACATTGGGTAATTAAATTGTCAAAGACAAGTATTCTCAGTTGGTGTATCCCAACATATGAATCAAATACAAATCTGTGAAAACTTTTAAAACAATCGAAGTAGCGAGAGAGTAATTAAAGAAAAAACACCATCGTTGCCCAAATTTGTGTACTTTTAGAAGCCTGAGAAAGGCTTCAGGCCTGAATGTCTTTAATTACTTGGGTGAAAAGTTGCCCCTTTCTCAAAAACTATGTTACTTCAAAGGGAGCTGTTTCTCGCAATGTTTTATATTATCAAATCAACAGCTCTCCATTGCTAGTTATTAAGTAAGTGTTTATGCTAACAATTGTTTTGAGTAATTACCATGGTGTTCAGTGGATTTTAAAGTCATACTTTCCTTGTTTTCTCTTCTTCTTTGACAGTTGAACATTCAAGGTTGGAAATATTTGTTTTAAAAACTTTGAGACACGTGGAAGCCAGCTGGTCATAAACACTGGTCATTATCAACCATTCATAAATACCCCAGACAGTTTCTCTACTCCTATTGGTGGAGAGTGCGTCACGTGGGGGTGTTTAAACGGTTGATAAAGACACAGCTGAAGCTGTTTAAGACTGGCTGGCTTCCGCAAGTCGGGCGCGCACGCGCAAGATTATCACGCGGAACGCAAATCATAACTATACAGCACGTAATATATGTAAGCGCGCGCGTAATCTTTTTATAAGCGCGCGCGCGTACACACAACCCACGCGCATCAAACAGATTCTTCACAAAGTTTCAAACCTCAAATTTTCAATTGTCAAAGTGTCTATAATTGTATTTTGTTTAAAGTTTTTAACAAAAGGGCATTTATGAATGGGAATAAAAGAATAGTGACTCGTTCTTAAATGTCCGTTAAAAACCTTGCAGGGTCGTTGCCGTACGATAAAGGCCCTCGCCTTCGGCTCTGGCCTTCACACGGCAACGACCCTGCCGGTTTTTAACGGCCGTTTAAGAACTCGTCGCTACACTTTTATTCCCTTATTTAAACACCCCGCACTTGACGCGCTCTCCACCAATAGGAGTAGAGAAACTGTCCGGAGTATTTATGAATCTACATTTAAAGTCTGTACTTTCCTTGTTTTTCTCTTCTTCTCAGAATGGATTTTGTGGACACCTTAGGACGATCCAGACGCTGTATGAAGAAAGATCTTCCTGAGCTCATCAACATTGATAAACGTCTTAATCCTGAGGCATTGAGGTAAGTCCAGATTATCACCGGATACAAATTATTGGTCTCCGCGCTCGCTATTTGATTCATAGTTTGTAAAAGCACACAATTTGTGCAACATTTTGGTTTAGGAGGCCGAAAAAAATACAACTCCAAAGAAGTCACTCATACAGAGTGAACTTGGTCAACTATTCTACATTCTGGTAATGAAATAAGTAGTAATAGTAATAATGAAAACTTGTAAAGCGCACAAATCCATCCTCATGGCGCTAAAAAAGTTACCCTTAAAAAGTGACTAGCACTGTGACCCTGAAGGTAGCTGTGTAGAGAAGATGATGAAGAAATTTCAGTTTTAGATGTTGGAGGAAAACCCAAACAGTTTATGTGTACAGTTCAGACTTATCCAAGTTCATGGTCTGGGTCTTGGTGTCAGACATTGGGGTCATGGTCTTGGTTCTGGAGGGACAGTCTTCGTTTTGGCCTCACAGAGGAGGTCTTGGTCTTGGTCTCCCCCTAGGAGGTTAGGTCTTTGTCTTGTCTCAGTCTTAGAGGGAAGGTCTCGGTTTTAAAGAGATGGCCTTGGTTTAAATGTTAGGAGGGAGGTCTCTTGGTCTCGAACTTGAACATGAGTTCTTGGACTTGATCTCAATTTCTTGGTCTTGGTCGCGATCTCAGTGCGGAGGTCTTGGTCTTGATTTTCAGCTACAAGGGAAGGGCTTGTTTTTTGTCTCGATCTTGGAGGGGAAGTCTTTGACTTGGTCTTGAGGTCTTGGTCTTGATCTCAGACGGAAGATCTTGGCCTTGGTTTCGATCTTGGAGGTTAGGTTTTGGTCTTGGTCTCACAGAGAAGGTATCTGTCTTTGTATCAATCTTGGAGAGGAGTTCTTTGTCTCAATCAGCTTGTGGGATGAGTATTGCTAGTCTCAACATTTCATCTAGCCTGCTCTAGTCATCATCAGCACTCACACTACCCTTTAAAGGAACACGTTGCCTTGGATCGGTCGAGTTGGTCTTTGAAAAGCATTTATAACCGTTTGTTATGAAATGCATATGGTTAGAAAGATGTTTTAAAAGTAGAATATAATGATCCACACAAGTATCACTCGAAATTGCGTGGTTTTCCTTTTCCTCGTCGTCAAACACGGTCGGTCATTTATGGGAGTCAAATTTTTGACTCCCATAAATGGCCCGCAAAGTAAAAGGAAAACCACGCAATTTCGAGGCAAATTTGTGTGGATCATTGTATTCTACTTTTAAAACATCTTTCTAACCATACGCATTTTATAACAAACGGTTATAAACGCTTTTCAAAGACCAACTCGACCGATCCAAGGCAACGTGTTCCTTTAACTTGACCTGTCTTTGTTTGCATAACTTAGGGAGAAGGAAGACAAAGAGAAATCTATGAAGCAAGAATCACTTCCAGATTTTCGCTCTTGTGATAATAATATCTGTTGGCATGTGGCCTTAAAGGATTTGGGTACTTTTTGTATCAAACACAAAACACAATGTTCACAGATTTACATCAAACTGACACTGTTTGAAGCTAATGACAGTAGCAAGCTTCCCTTAAAATATTACTTACTGAGGTGCTATAGTTTTTGAGAAATAAGTAAAACAATGTCATGAAAAAACGTTTTTACATTCTAAAATAATTTTCGTCTCATGATCACTGAGACAAAAATTATTTTGATGACATTGTGTTACTCATTTCTCAAAAACTGCAGCACCTCAGCAAGTAATATTTTCAGGGTAGCTTTCTACTATAATTATCTTCAAACTGTAAATTTGGTGTAAATCTGTAGACATTGTGTTTTTATCCTACAAAAAGTACATAGACCCTTTAAAGGATTGGGAAAGAGGAGACTGTTAAATCAGCCTTGATGGGAAAAATACTGCCCTCTGGTGGCGGATGGGGATGAGATAATAAGCTTCACTTTAATACCTGTTTTTGTTTTGCATATCTTAGGGAGAAGGACGACAAAGAGAAAGCTATGAAGCAAGAAACACTGCCAGATCATGCATCATGCATCGGAAGATGATGAGGAAGAAATGGGAGGCTGAAGAGGAAGAAATGAGGAGCCGAGGTCGTGGGCCTCTTCACTACCAGAACCTCAAGTTTGATGGTAAGGTGTAAGATAGGGTTCTTAAAGGCACTGGACACCTTTGGTAATTGTTTAAGACCAGTCTTCTCACTTGTTGTATCTCAACATATGCATAAAATAACAAACCTGTGAAAATTTGAGCTCAATAGGTCGTTGAAGTTGCCAGATAAGAATGAAAGAAAAAACGCCTTTGTCGCATAAGTTGTGTCCTTTCAGATGCTTGATTTGAGACCTCAAATTCTAAATCTTAGGTCTCGAAATGAAATTTCTCAAAAACTACTCAACTTCAGAGGGAGCCGTTTCTCACAATGTTGTATACTATCAACCTTTACCCATTTCTCTTTACCAAGTGAGGTTTTATGCTAATAATTATTTTGAGTAATTATCCTTTAAATGCCCCAGGCGGCCCTCATGCCTTCCTTTTGTTACGCAACACCAGGCGGTTTCTCTGACTCCACTCACACCTGTGTACTCACTGCATGCACTCCCTCTCTCATTTATATTTTTAGGACTCACTCCTGGATGAGGCAGTAGGTTAAAGCCATTGGACCCTTTCGGTACAGATAAAAAAATTAAAGTTCACAGATTTTCAAATAACTGACAGGGTTTACAGAAGGTAGTGGTGAAAGACTACTCTTGAAATATTATTCCATGAAATGCTTTACTTTTTCACTTGAGAAAACAGTAAAACAGTATCAATTCTCGATAACGAGAATTACTGATTTATTTTAGACACATGTCGTGACACGGCGAAACAGGCGGATACAAGGGTGGGTTTTCTCGTTATTTTCTCCCGACTCCGATGACCGATTGAGCCTAAATTTTCACAGGGTTTGTTATTTGATATCGAAGTTGTGATACAGGAAGTGTGGGCCTTGGACAATACTGTTTACCAAAAGGGTCCAATGGCTTTAAAGGCAGTGTACACTATCGGTAATTGCTCAAAATAATTATTGGCATCAAACCTTTCTTGGTGACGAGTAATAGGGAGAGGTTGATGGTATAAATCATTGTGAGAAACGTCTCCCTCTGAAGAGCCATAGTTTTCGAGAAAGAAGTAATTTTCCACGAATTTGATTTTGAGACCTTAGGTTTAGAACTTGAGGTCTCAATCATCATATGTTGAGGTTCACAATCTGTGAAGGCTAGTCTTTGACAATTACCAATAGTGTCCACTGCCTTTAACCATCACCAGAATGTGTGTATAATGAGTGCCCACAACACTAAGTTTGATACGTGAAAAAAGCCCTTGATCATATCTATCCAATGGTGTAAAACTTGTTTAGATTGAGCAAGTATTTGGGGTCGAATTGACCAGTTGTAACTTGTGTTTTTTTCTGTGCACAAAAATCCCATAGGTAGGCTTGTTGAGTTAGCTTCGGAGCGCAGCTGCCTACTTGTCATTTTCGTTATCAAGAAGTCCGGAAGCCGCGCTAAAACTTAGAAATTCGGATGCAGGGACATGCAAGGATGACTCAGGTACAAACCGCGTCTCTCTAGCATTTTTAGTTCTGGAATGATTCAAGAGCATAGCTGACAGTTTTTATAAGTCCGGGCTTTTTTTTCAATGAATATATTTTTTCCCATTTATCACCACGCGCCGTGTAAATCATGCATTAAATTCACCGAATTTTGGGGTGTGTGTCGGGTCTACTCCCTGACCTCTAGCCTCGCTTTGAAAATGCCCACAACACTAAGTTTGATACGAGAAGAAAGCCCTTGATCATATCTATCCAATGGTGTAAAACTTGTTTAGATTGAGCAAGTATTTGGGGTCGAATTGACCAGTTGTAACTTGTGTTTTTTTCTGTACACAAAAATCCCATAGGTAGGCTTGTTTAGTTAGCTTCGGAGCACAGCTGCCTACTTGTCATTTTCGTTATCAAGAAGTCCGGAAGCCGCCCTAAAACTTCGAAATTCGGATGCAGGGACATGCAAGGATGACTCAGGTACAAACCGCGTCTCTCTAGCATTTTTAGTTCCGGAATGATTCAAGAGCATAGCTGACAGTTTTTATAAGTCCGGGCTTTTTTTTTCAATGAATATATTTTTTCCCATTTATCACCACGCGCCGTGTAAATCATGCATTAAATTCACCGAATTTTGGGGTGTGTGCTACTCCCTGACCTCTAGCCTCGCTTTGAAAATGCCCACAACACTAAGTTTGATACGAGAAGAAAGCCCTTGATCATATCTATCCAATGGTGTAAAACTTGTTTAGATTGAGCAAGTATTTGGGGTCGAATCGACCAGTTGTAACTTGTGTTTTTTTCTGTGCACAAAAACCCACTAGGTAGGCTTGTTGAGTTAGCTTCGGAGCACAGCCGCCTACTTGTCATTTTCGTTATCAAGAAGTCCGGAAGCCGCGCTAAAACTTAGAAATTCGGATGCAGGGACATGCAAGGATGACTCAGGTACAAACCGCGTCTCTCTAGCATTTTTAGTTCCGGAATGATTCAAGAGCATAGCTGACAGTTTTTATAAGTCCGGGCTTTTTTTTTCAATGAATATATTTTTTCCCATTTATCACCACGCGCCGTGTAAATCATGCATTAAATTCACCGAATTTTGGGGTGTGTGTCGGGTCTACTCCCTGACCTCTAGCCTCGCTTTGAAAATGCCCACAACACTAAGTTTGATACGTGAAAAAAGCCCTTGATCATATCTATCCAATGGTGTAAAACTTGTTTAGATTGAGCAAGTATTTGGGGTCGAATTGACCAGTTGTAACTTGTGTTTTTTTCTGTGCACAAAAACCCACTAGGTAGGCTTGTTGAGTTAGCTTCGGAGCACAGCCGCCTACCTGTCATTTTCGTTATCAAGAAGTCCGGAAGCCGCGCTAAAACTTAGAAATTCGGATGCAGGGACATGCAAGGATGACTCAGGTACAAACCGCGTCTCTCTAGCATTTTTAGTTCCGGAATGATTCAAGAGCATAGCTGACAGTTTTTATAAGTCCGGGCTTTTTTTTTCAATGAATATATTTTTTCCCATTTATCACCACGCGCCGTGTAAATCATGCATTAAATTCACCGAATTTTGGGGTGTGTGTCGGGTCTACTCCCTGACCTCTAGCCTCGCTTTGAAAATGCCCACAACACTAAGTTTGATACGTGAAAAAAGCCCTTGATCATATCTATCCAATGGTGTAAAACTTGTTTAGATTGAGCAAGTATTTGGGGTCGAATTGACCAGTTGTAACTTGTTTTTTTTTCTGTGCACAAAAATCCCATAGGTAGGCTTGTTGAGTTAGCTTTGGAGCGCAGCTGCCTACTTGTCATTTTCGTTATCAAGAAGTCCGGAAGCCGCCCTAAAACTTCGAAATTCGGATGCAGGGACATGCAAGGATGACTCAGGTACAAACCGCGTCTCTCTAGCATTTTTAGTTCCGGAATGATTCAAGAGCATAGCTGACAGTTTTTATAAGTCCGGGCTTTTTTTTTCAATGAATATATTTTTTCCCATTTATCACCACGCGCCGTGTAAATCATGCATTAAATTCACCGAATTTTGGGGTGTGTGTCAGGTCTACTCCCTGACCTCTAGCCTCGCTTTGAAAATGCCCACAACACTAAGTTTGATACGAGAAGAAAGCCCTTGATCATATCTATCCAATGGTGTAAAACTTGTTTAGATTGACCAAGTATTTGGGGTCAAATTTACCAGTTGTAACTTGTGTTTTATTCTGTGCACAAAAATCCCTTAGGTAGGCTTGTTGAGTTAGCTTCGGAGCACAGCCGCCTACTTGTCATTTTCGTTATCAAGAAGTCCGGAAGCCGCTCTAAAACTTAGAAATTCGGATGCAGGGACATACAAGGATGACTCAGGTACAAACCGCGTCTCTCTAGCATTTTTAGTTCCGGAATGATTCAAGAGCATAGCTGACAGTTTTTATAAGTCCGGGCTTTTTTTTCAATGAATATATTTTTTCCCATTTATCACCAAATTCAAAATGACATTGAAAGCACCTGTTGGTCCCTCTGAAAGTGCAATTTGATTGCAGATCTACCCAGTACACCCAAAAGCTTGTTACGGATGCCTGACCTGCACCCGGGTACCTGCCCTGTATGGTATCCTGACAACATCAATATGGAACCACAGGAGAACGTGACTATTTTTCACGTGCGAAGTCCGTCGTCGGCTGCTAGGTTTTCTGTATTGTTTTAAATTTGATTTTTCAGGGTGAAGGACTAAAAATCTAGCCTTGGTATCCATCATTTTCAGATTCAGCACCCACAAATTAGTTAAATCGGGTATGTTACCAACTTTTACTAAAAAATGCTGCTCGAAGTTGGTTTTTTTAAAATCTGGTCTAGACTACATGTAACTCCTAAAATAGGAAGAGTTTTGTGAAATTGGCGGCAGGACCATGCTGCACATAGAAGTCCTTACATTTATTCTTAAACTCATATACAGGAGTTGTCTCTCAAGGGCAGAACACCAATGATAATGGTTGCCCAAAACATTTGTACTATTTTATTCCTTCCAGGGCAGTCGTGATGTCAAGTCAAGGCTAACTGATATCAGCAAAATAACAAAGCCAAAGAAGGTAAAGGAGTTTTAAATCATACCTGAACGAGTTTCTCAAGGAAAAATTACTTTTCCTTAAACAGCTTCATATTGTTATTATGAAAGAAGTTCATCAGGCTGTTAAAATATCAACATATTAAAAGAATTTCTATGAAACACAGCCAATACTCATGTAATTTCCGTTTACGTTTTGACTAGTTTCACTAGTCATCCTCAGAACGAGGCACCACCAGTAGGTTGGTGGCGCTGTTTCCTGCTACGGCCACTGGATGGTGGTTTGGCCGAGTGTGTCCTCCCCCGGGGTGGAACTTGGGGTATGAGGGGGTCCCGTACGTGTGAAAGTTCGTACCCTCCCTCGTCTCTGTTGATCGTCGAGAGTTGATCGTCAGCTCCTTATCTAAAGAATTTCCTGAATCCACCGTCTAAATTTGTCGCCCTCTCTGTGTAAAAATTGCACTGTCCACCCAATTCATCACATGGTTGTTGTCTCTAGCGTGTTCTTTTATCTACAATTGGCCAAACCACCATCCAGTGGCCGTAGCAGAAAACAGCGCCGCCAACCGACTGGTGGTGACTCGTTCTGAGGATGACTAGTGAAACTAGTTGAAATGTATACGAAAGTTACGTGAGTATTTGGCTGTGTTTCATAGAAAATTCATTTAATAAGTTCATATTGTTATTGTTTGTTAGTTTGTTTGTTTAGATGTTCGTCCTATCAATGAAACATGGTAAACTACCACAAAGGGATATAAACACCAAGCTGGCAACAGCCAATCTCTCCCAAACAAACAATGGCTCAACGTATATGATTATGAATTGAACAAATCAAGAAATTGTGATTTTGTAACTAGACAACAACACTTATTCTAGTCTTTGGGAAATCAATATCAATACAAAATGAATGAAGAAGTAAACAAACTCTTAACTTTCCAACATCTTTTAAATTGTTACCCCTATTCAAATGAACAAATCTTTCTTTACATTGTTAGCTATCAGGCCATTGAAAATAATTTCATCCGATGTTGAGCTTTCATTCAAAGGAAAGATCACAAAAAATGCTCAGCAAGGAAAACATGTCCTTTAAGCTGCAAACATTTTATGTAAGAAAATCAGCCTCGTTTGTAACTTGTTATGATGAAGGGTCTTGAAGGCTGCTGTAACCACATGAAAAACTTGACTATGGGTGATTAGGTGCTTCGTTTAACAATCCATGGTTATATATTTGTGAGACAATTACATGACCCTTCAGAACCAGCCATTCAGCAGGTTTTCAGAGGATGCAGTAACCGAGATGTGAAGTTGATAAATGAGGGGGTTTTGTATTACACATTCAATCATTCATTCATTTGTTTTGATAAAAAAAAAAAAATGGCAGCACAAAGCTGAATGATTTGGCATTACAAGGTTAAAATATTGTTAAAAATTACACAGATAAAAGAGCTAAAATATCACAACCACAGTATACTGGGGTACATTAATACATTTCAACAAAGTTGAACAATAAATAAAAACATAAATTCTCTACAGCATGGTAAGAGACAATCCAAAATGCAGAGTAAAAAGCTACCAGAGGTCGGTCTGGACCACGATGTCTCTGTCTTACAAGGTGCTTTGGGCGAGGTCCACCTCTTCGCTCGGGACGAGGACGATGTGACAATACATCGTCATGACAGCCGTACAGGAATGGTAAGTTTAGAGGGATAAGTGCAATAATATGGCCACCCTTCCTTGGCGAAACGGCTGTTTTCAACTGTGCTAAAATGGCTAGACTCTGGTCAGTGATGCGCTGGTCAGGGCCTGCATTTTTTTTTTTTTATGCAAGTGGCCAGACACTACTTCAAGCTGTGGGCTACAGTTTTATTTTTTTTCCAGAAGCTGTTGCCACCTACTCCTAGGGCTGAAACAGGGTTACCCCTTTCACAGTCCATACGGATGTAGGCTTGGGTATCATCAATTCGAAGCCTGGCCGGTAGAGCAGAAAGCACTACCTCAACAATGGATTCGAACCCACACTCTGCTGATCAAGCACCAGAGCTTGAATCCGGTGCTCTTATCCGCTCAGCCACGATATGCCGAAGTAGATACAAAAAATGACAAAACCCGATGTTTTTTTACACTGTTCCTGATCTCGCTTTTTGTATGCAATTCTAGACAATGTCAAGTAAGGTTGGAACGGCAAGAACATCTGCAGCACTGCCAGACAGTAAGGAGCCCAAGTACAAGGTAAATATAATACAAGTATAATATGAGACCTGCTCTATAGAAATGAGTCAGATGTTGACAATTTAACGACCTGAGTTATATGCATGGCTGGAAAGAACACACCAGCAGCAGTTATTTGGTACATGTCTAAGCTCTGGGGTGTATAACGTTGCTGAGCTACTCCCATATGAAATTAGCCAATATATCATTTTTTGATATAAACGAATTACAAGTAAATTGATATTTTAAACTACCATTTCGCGTTACATGTATAATATTAGCAAAAGGATACAAATTAGACTAAAGTTTGATCACAAAAGTGTTGTATTCATAGCTTTGTTGGCCAAAAATGAGTGTTCTGAAAGTTTACCATGCAAATATAGATCTTAAAAAATGATATTTTCCACATTGAACTGTCTATTACATTATAATGCATTGGGCGACATCTGACTCATTTTCACAGAGTGCGTCACATTTGAGAATCAGATTGGTATAGTTGTTTCTTTCCAGTTGTGGATCCCCGTTCGAATCCCGCCTTCAGTTGGCTTATAGTAATATTAATATTAAGTTTTGGTCCTTAAGCGCTTAAAATTATTACTCCTGCAGCGGATTTCACGAAACGCTAGGATCAATCCTAACTCTAGTTAGGGCGAGTAACCCGTCCTAACTCAGGATGAGTTCAATGCGTCCTACGTATTTGGATACGGAACTGAACCCGTCCTAAGTCCTAAGATTAATCCTAAGTTAGGAAGAGTTTGGTGAAATCGACGGCTGGTCACTGGGTCTTAAATCATTCCTTAAACCATCTCAGCTCCCTTGTGCATCAAATGCGCTACTCGGCTAAATCAATCACAAGAACCATCTCTGCACTCACAGGTACCCATTTATACCCCTGGGTGGAGAGAAGCAATTATGGTTAAGTGTCTTGCTCAGGGACACAAGTGTCACACCCGGGATTCGAACCCACACTCTGCTGAACAGAAACACCCGAGCTTGAATTCGGGGGCTCTTATCACTAGAGGTCGAGTTTGCCCTAGTGTTCCTGGCAGTGGTTGTTGAATTTGCTGTAGCACCCTGTGAAAACCCTTTTAAAATCAAAAGAAAATCAAAACCTGCCTCGAAATGTTTCTGTTTTTTTCTCATGACCTGGAGTACCGTATTGGTTGATTATAGCGCTGTGTAAGACCATGTAGGATTATACATAATGTTTTTCATCTTTATTCCCATGTTTTAACTTATTTTTTTTCACCAGTTGAGACAAATTTTATGATATTAGTAATAAAAAAAAAACACTTATAAAAGTTCTGTGTCAGGCCAGTTTACCCAAAGTTGCACATCTGTTTATAATAAACCTTATTGAAATGTGGGTTCGAATCCCACCTGAGTAGATGCATGTGATTTTGTTCACAGAACTCTGGTAAGCACTGAGTATACAGTGCTAACAGACATCTGTGTTAATGGGTAAAAACCAAAATGAATATTCTTTATCCTCACCAAAATATAACATCTATTGATGCTCATTTGTTTTATTTTCTTCAGAGCTTGAAGCCAGATCCGATCTTGTCCCTGAGGAGAATTATTGGTTTTGGAGGATGTACAACGAGAGAGGTTTGTTTCTTACAATGTTGTTATTTATTTTTTATTTATTTACACATCCATTGAACAGTTATAGTTGAGCGAATTTGTGCACAATTTTATTGCATTATAACAAGTATCTGTAGCCGTTAGTTTAGGACCACCTACAAAACATGAAGGTCAAATGTAAAGATTATTGTGGCGAAAAACGAAGAAGCTGTGTGAGCGATAACTTAATGAGGACTTGCCATATTCTCAAAACTTGTGAAGTGGATTGGTCTCGGGTTACAGAAGTCTATTATTTTTGTACCATCTAGATCAAATGTCAAGAAACGAACTGGCTTGCGGGGCTTCTGTATTAACCAAACCTAACTTAGTCTTAGATCTTGTCTTGAACCATGAACCATAAAATTAGAATCTCTTTTCAAAACTTATCTTATGTCATAGGTTTTCAAGGACTAATTTTGTTGTGACTGTTATTTCTTTTGTTTTGGTTTGAGTTTTAAGTACCATGAACACCTAGCAGGGTGGATGTATGCTCATTACAAGTCTTTATTATTAAAACTGTTCTTGTTTGTCAAGTTTTCACAATCATTGTTTTCCTAACAACAGGCTTTATGGACAGCTAACGGTACTCATATCGTCTACCCATGCCATGCTGTCATTGTCTCCATGGAGGTCAAGTCAGGTCACCAGCGATTCCTAATTGGTCATACGGACAAGGTAATCACCACATATTATCACTTCATTTTCAAACATACATAATACATGTAGTAGTTAGTGCAGCTGTAAGTGTAAGTCTCGCACAAGACTAATTTGTTGGTGTTCGCTGTTGACTTAAACTGCCATTTTGATATCAACTTTCTTACATACCTTGAACTGCAAAGGTTGTGGGTTCGAATCCAACTCGAGTAATATGCCTGTGATTTTTTTTTTACAGAACTCAGGAAAGTTCTGAATATGAAGTGCTATTACACATTGGTGTACGTGTATATGGGTAAACCAAAATTAATATTCTTTATCCCCCAATGCAAATTTCCATCTAACATATCTGTTTTTTCCTTGGTCAGGTTTCAAGTTTAAGCTTCAACCGGAACACAACACTCCTGGCCTCAGCTCAGACCGGCCAGCAGTCTGTGGTCAGAGTCTGGAAGTATCAGAAAGGAGAGTGTCTGGCCATGTTCAGGACACACGCCCAGTCTGTCTTCTGTCTCAGGTAGGTGACCAGAGTAAACAGTCCTCTCAATCTACGTGCCCCCCTACTATGGTGTCATTTAAGTTCTTGTGGTTAAGTCATTAGAGTGTGGGTTCGAATCCCGATCATGACACTTGAGCAAGATACATTACTATAATTGCTTCTCTTCACCCAGGGGTAAATGGGTGCCTGCGAGGGTAGAGGTTTATATTGCATATGAAAAAGCTTTTGGAGCGCTATGGTTGCCCATGTTGTATACTGCCCAGGGAGCTGAGATAGATTTGAGGGATGCTATTGGCCCAATGACCAGGGCAGTAATGTAAAGCGCATTGAGACGGTTATTGTGAAATGCGCTATATAAGAACTTGACATCCGTCAGGCTTCATCTCTTGAATCCTTCAAAGCCATGTTAAAAAACACTCATTTTCTTTCATGCTAAGTTCTACACTTTTTATTTATTCGTTGATGCACTTGTACTGTGCTTTGAAACATTTGTAAAAGGCACTTTAAAAATAAAATTTTTTATTATTAACTATTATTTTAAAAAGATCTCCATTCCAGCGACATGAATAAGAAACCACGTAAAAATTATGGTTTTGACAGTGGCTATGGCAGGATTATTCAAAAGCATATTCTTAAAGCTGTCACTTCGAAAATAATAATTAAAAAATGAGACATAACCAATCATCACAATGCCAGACGCCGACTTCAAAGTGAGGGCTACACTTGGAGTGTCAACCCGGGGTATATATTGCCACCTACTCTTGGGCCTGAAACAGGGTTACCTCCTTCACTGTACGACTTCACTGTTCAACTCGCCTTTACCTCATTGAATTTAAAGGCAGTGGACACTATTAGTAATTACTAAACATAACTATCAGCATAACACCTTACTTGATTACGAGTAATGGGAGAGGTTGATAGTATAAACATTGTGAGAAACGGCTCCCTCTGATGTGACATAGTTTTTGAGAAAGTAATAATTTTCCACGAACTTGATATTGAGACCTCAGATTTAGAATTTGAGGTCTCGAAATAAACCATCTAAAAGCACACAACTTCGTGTGACATTGGGTGTTTTTTTTTGTTCATTATTATCTCGCAACTTCGACCACCAATTGAGCTCAAATTTTCACAGGTTTGTTATTTTATGCATATGTTTAGATACACCAATTGAGAAGACTGGTCTTTGACAGCTACCAATAGTGTCCAGTGTCTTTAACATGCCATATTTCAGCTCGTGAAAATATTCTCACCATTGCACTCCTAAATGTTTGGTTGTATATCCTAAGTCATCTTTTTGTATTATTCCTGCAGTTTCTCCATCAATGGATCTGTACTGTGTGGTGTCGGCAAAGACGGCCATGGCAAAAATGTAAGTAATTGACACCTTTTTCAGATCCAACACTCCTCCAAAACAGATTTTACAAATGGTTGTACCCCAAGCTTACTCTTTACAGTTATTTCTTATCTTGTTTTCACACACCATGCAAAGTTTCAATCACCACTTAAAACCCACTTAATTTGATGGTCAAGTTTCTATTTTTATTGCGACCCTGCATGTGAAAGAGCAGGTGAAGATTTTCTTCATGTAGACTGGGAGAGTCTTAAAGACACTGGACACTATTGGTAATTGTCAAAGACCAGTCTTCTCACTTGGTGTATCTTAACATATATGCATAAAATAACAAACCTGGGGAAATTTGAGCTCAATCGATTGTTGAAGTTGCGAGATAATAATGAAAGAAAAAATACCCTTGTCACACGAAGTTGTGTGCTTTCAGATGCTTGATTTTGAGACCTCATATTCTAAATCTGAGGTCTCTAAATCAAATTTGTGGAAATTTACGTCTTTCTCGAAAACTACGTTATTTCAGAGGGAGCCGTTCCTCACAATGTTTTACACTATCAACAGCTCCCCATTACTCGTTACCAATACCAAGTAAGGTTTTATGCTAATAATTATTTTGAGTAATTACCAATAGTGTCCACTGCATACAATCCTCAGTGATGTGTCATTTTTCACAAATTGTACATTCACACAAATCTAATATTCCTGATGCAAACAAGCACCGACTCCGCTCATTAACTGATCAAACCCGGCTTTCTGTTCCTAGAACTAGAAGGAAGGCTGGGGATAATTCATTCGCCATCGCTGCCCCGCGTCTGTGGAATGAGCTTCCTACCGGTCTGAGAGAAGCAATATCGCTGCGCGTACTCAAAATGTATTCTTAAGACATTTCTCTTTTACAACCAATCTAAATTCATTGTTTTGGTTTTGTTTCTCTCGTCTCCTGAAAAGTGGTCTGTTCTTTGTATAGCACTATATACATGTTCAGGTTATTATTTGATATATGGTAAATTTGGGACGGGGATATAGTACATGTGTACATGGGTAAAACCAAACCGAATATTCTTTATCACCGATGCAAATTTAACATCTGTTTAATCGTTTGCAGTACCCACTGCTAAAACATAGTATTCACACTGCCTCTAGCTACCGGGCAATCACGGTGGTCTACATGTAGTTGGTATGACACTGCTCTAGACGTGTTAAGATAGATCCCTATTGAGTAATATGCCTGTGGTTTTGTTCACAGAACTCGGTCAAGTACTGGGTATACAATGCTTACACACTTCGGTGTATATGGGTAAAACCAAAATGAATATTCTTTATCCCGATGCACTTTATCCGTGTCTAAACCAACCCTGCCCGGGAGGTGGGTTGATAAGTCTCTATCCGTGTCGAAGATTACAACACGGATCAAAAGCAGTAGTGTGAACACCTCCGGGTTAATTTTTCATCCATGTTGAGTGTGAGTGGCATCATCTGCACACTACGCAAGTTCGCAACCACTCGCGCCACGACCGCATCCTGCTTCGATCCGTGTTAGACCTTGCAGTGTGAAACGGTCGCACAATTTAAAGTTACACGTGTAACCAAAAATCTGATTTTGCACAGAGCTAGTATGAAAGCGAAGCTGTTTGTTATTATTATTATTATCTCAGATGGTGGTAGCCTGGGATACATCCTAGCACTATATAAATGTTCAGATTATTATTATTATAACTATTATCTCAGATGGTGGTAGCCTGGGATACATCCTAGCACTATATAAATGTTCAGATTATTATTATTATAACTATTATCTCAGATGGTAGTAGCCTGGGATACATCCTAGCACTATATAAATGTTCAGATTATTATTATTATAACTATTATCTCAGATGGTGGTAGCCTGGGATACATCCTAGCACTATATAAATGTTCAGATTATTATTATTATAACTATTATCTCAGATGGTAGTAGCCTGGGATACATCCTAGCACTATATAAATGTTCAGATTATTATTATTATAACTATTATCTTAGATGGTGGTAGCCTGGGATACATCCTAGCACTATATAAATGTTCAGATTATTATTATTATAACTATTATCTCAGATGGTGGTAGCCTGGGATATATCCTAGCACTATATAAATGTTCAGATTATTATTATTATAACTATTATCTCAGATGGTGGTAGCCTGGGATACATCCAGAGTTGGGAAGGGAGGAGACATCTCAGTCCTCGCTAAAGCCCACACAGACGTTGACATTGTCCAGATGAGGGTGGCGCCATTTGATGAAAACAAGTAAGTTACAACCACTGCAATATTTTTTAAATTTTATTTTATTTTATGCAAGTTCGCCCCAAACACGGCTAAAAGCCACTCTAGTTAAGTGGCTACAAAAAGAAAATGACTAAACATGAAAATACATGCTCCGGAGAGCTGGAGGCAGGAGGATGGGAAACATCCACCAGGCAAGGAGTTCCAAAGAGATGCAGTATTTGGAATAAAGCTGTTTGAATGACTCTTTGTTCTACATCTCAACAAATCAAATATTTTCAGATTTGTTTAATGGACAACGAGTTAAAACCCCAATTTAACCATCTGCAGGAATCAAATTTTATAGAGCTGCTTTAAAAAAAATAGCGAAGCAAAAAAAAAAAATATGCTTCATACCGGGGTAACAAAAATACCTTTTCGGTCAAAAACATCAACACTTTTTGGTAAAAAAATTAAATAATTGCAAAAATTATAATTGTTCAATGATTTCTTTCAACACAGCAACCCTCCAGCTATGAAATGGTAAAGCCCTCCGTCGCCCTCGGGTAAACAACTCCTTATAAGGGAATGCTGTGCGCGTCGCGCGTATCGCGTGATGTGGCACAACTGTTTCAGCCGTTGCTCTCGACCAATAGGAATGAAGAAACTGTCTTATGAGAACAGGTGCAAGCTTGCATGTCACGCCCATGTTTCAACACTTTTTATCGGTCATAAACAAAGGTTCATACACACCCACGTGACGCGCTCTCCACCTATAGGAGTAGTGAAACTGTCTGAGGTATTTATGAATGCTAACTAACTTCTAGCCTTTTTGCTGTCATTTTTTGTCATTTCTAGAATGGTCTCTTGTGGTAGAGACAACGTGCGCGTCTGGAGAGTTAGAAATAACACCCTGCGCTCAGCTCCAGTCAACATTGGGGACTTCCACGTGGCGGAGTTCACTGATATCTGCTTTGAAGCTACTCAACCTGGATTAGAACCGGCTGATAAGTTTGTGTAAGTTACATGGATGAGATAGTTCAGACTTTATTTCTTTCAACATGTTCAAGGCACCCCATTATATTTCTGAACTACTGCTGCGGGGGAGCAGTCTCTCCAGAACACTGACAAGTTCTTTTTCTATGCTCCAGGAGTGTCTGCCTGACAGTTGACAGATATTGTATGGCGCACTACAAATGTCCATTATACTTGTTATTATTAACATTGATAGCTCAGTTGGTAGAGCCAGTACATGTAGTTCGCTTTTCTGAGAGTCCTTGGCTCCACAACCAGAATATATGAAATATAATAAAATGAAACATATGGTAACATCTTCCCTAGATATTTGACAAAATATGCACACGCCTTCTGTTTTCCGATGTTCCAGTTTTAAAATGTGTGTGTATGCAAACATCGGCATTGTTTGCCAGAGTTTGACCCGACCCTGTTTTGATTAATCGCTATTCTTTTTTGTTTTTGTCTTCATTTCAGTTATGCATGTACGAGGTCTGGCCACATCTTTGAGATCGACTACAATCGTGTGTCTGTCGTCCGCATCAGACGGCTCTTGCCAACAGGCAAAGAGGTCAAGGAGAAGGAATCCATGCAGTCAGGTGCGTCAGCAGACCATAAATTGCTTCTCTTCATCCAGGAAGAAAACTAAGGAAATAAGGAGTTCTTAAATGGTTGTTAATAACTGGGACGGTCAAGGACCGAGCCTTCTGTTCTTTAGATTGGCCACAACCCTAAAGTCACTACTCTATTATTTCCATTAATTATTACCCTTTTTCATAACTGC